>NC_059472.1:7278370-7579822 GCF_018139145.2 Gymnogyps californianus
ACAAAGTAAGTTTGTGAAAAACTTGTGCTATATTTAATACTTTATAATCCTACCACCTTTTAGTGGTAATAAATATTAACAAAAAGTAGCAAAGTATTGTCTTAAATGACAATCAGACCTCCTGTGCCAGGCATTTACAACAAGAGGGAAAACACAGGACCAAATGCAGAGTATAATGAAACAGTACTTAGGTACACTTTAATCAAGTAAACACAAATCAGAGTACTGTATCACCTGAGAGAAAACCACCCAAAAAGCAAACACACCTGAAAACAGTGTATGTGCTTCCATATCTACTTCTGGAGAACTGCCCTGCCCTAAGCAGACAGGTGTCCAAGTGAACCCAATGCAATCCAGAAACTAAGGCTGGAATCCAAATTATGGTAACCTCAAATGTAGGCATCACTTTGTCTTTCTAGTCCATTAAAAAAATAAATCAAAGTCAACAGTCAAAGAACTTCCGTACTTTGAAAAGGTAACTTGCTCAGAGAACAGATTTCTGAAATTAGGTGACCAGAATCCCATAAGTCAAGGGTCCAATTTCACAATCTCTTCATAGAAGTCTCATCCTAGCTACTTTATTTTTAAAAATATAGGTGGTTGCCTGCAGAGCCTAGGTTATACATCATATCTAGGTGGTCAGAACATTTGCCTAGGAGGTAAAAGGAACAAGTTCAAATTTGGTGTAAGGCTGACAGAATTAAACTTGTACCTCAGCAAGTTCCACAGGAATTTGATAACAGAATAACATACATGAGAAGCAACCTCTTGTGCTTCTTCATCACACAGAAAGCAAGGTTTATATTAAGCAAGGAAGAACCCTAGCCTAGCAGTAAAGGCTGCAGGGTAAGAATTAAAAATAAAAAAAGTAAAAGCTGAGGGGTAAGAATTAAAAATATCCTAGCTTTTAAGCACCACTGCAAGGAACTGTTTAAATGTAAAAAGCGGTCTTGGTTACAGTTTAAGGGGAATACTTGCTCCTTTTCAAGCAATTGGTCAAACCAGTAAAGAGTCATCTTACTTTTTATCAGTTTTCATTTTGGTGCTATTCAGGGCTCTGAATCCTAAAAATACTGATATTCTTCCTACATCCTCTGGACTGGCACCTGAGCTTCTCAGAGGAGGAAAACTTCAGGTACTACTTGACAATCTGTGTTTCCTCCTGGCCAGCACTAGGCAACTATCTGCTCACTATGCAGTCTTATAAATTTTAGTTTGAGGTACCTAATGTTCTTTACATACTGTAAGGGTGATTATTAGTATGTAACTCTGCATTTAAGGATGTACTTGAGGGTCAGCTAGTTAAGAAATAAAATGTATAACTATTTATTTGTATGTGCAAAAACTTCAGTGGCTGTAACCCATAATCATTCTTCAAGGTATTTATAGTCTTCCTCTTGAGTAAATACATTACTTAATATTCTGAGTGGCTGTGCTTTGATAAATAGAAAACCAATTTTAAATGCAAAAGCAATGAAAAATCCATATTTTCAACCTTAAATATTGCAATCCACATTTTTCCCCAGTCAACTCTATCTACATTAAGCAGTTTCATATATTTTTTTCCCCCCATCAATTTTGCATTCATGAAATAGTCTTAGACATATAAGGCTTATAATGGCAAACAGTTTATTTTAATGCTGAAATAAAGATTTAAGCTATATATCTATCAACACCAACTGAAAGTGCTGGGGGACAGAGGAATTTCAAGTGACCTCCTCTTTTGATGAGCTGACTTTCCCCTTAAGCAAAATAATTAGTTTAAGCAGACAACATTGACCAAACTTCTGTATTACGTGCATTTATCACAACAACTTAGTTGAGGTCACTTTAGTTTTCAGCAGGAAGCACTTCCAAGTGGAGTTCAAGAAATACACCATGGAAAATTTTAAGTAGAGCTCTAAAAACCACTGAAGCATCCATTACCCAGAGTCACAACTCTTTTTACACTAGTTACTAACAATCCTCAAATGTTTGAGATCTGAGTGATCTAGATTATATTTCTCTGATCTTTAGCCAGAGATTTAACATTTATCCCTTGAGCAAAGGTGCCTTTTAACATGCTTTATGCTTCTAATCCGTAACAGATTTCTTTAATTATACCTGTCACTACCACACTTCTAGCTTAAACAAAATGTGATCTTTACCACTGGCATATGTTTTTTGCTTCATTACGCATTGTTTTGTCTCCATATGAGTAACCCACTGCCCTCACGTCTATTAGCTACCTAAAGTACTTTCATAACCTTTACATAATGACTCCCTGCTTGATTTCACAAGACTGACGCATGAAAATGAACCCATACAAAAAGACCATACAAGTCTAAAATGCACTCAATTAGGCCCTGATTCAGCTGAGAACTTCAGCATATTCTTACCTTGTATCAAGTTTCAATGCCAGCTGTGCCACACTAGAAGCATTTGCTTTCAGCTGCAAACAGCTCCTGAAAACAGGTCCTACAGCCCCATTTTTTTCCTTAGATCTTATCGAACATGACATGACAAGGGTACTTGCAGCATGATTTAATTTTACTTTTTTATTTCTTTGATTTTAATTTCACATGACTATGTTAGCTAACAGACCACAGAAACCTCCTTCAGTATTTTTCTCAATAACCACATGAGGAGCCCTGTGACAGTGCAGAAATCCCTGAACAGCTGTTATCCACTGCAGAACTGAAGCTTGCCTTATGGAAATTCTTCTTTGATTATATTTTTTCAGGAGTCTACTACTATAGTCATTCAGCTCAAAGCTACTCACCATAAGAGTCGTACGTTTCTTCACTCAGTCCGTGGCCATAGTCATAGTAATCTGCTCCACTGTATGGGAGGAGAGAAGTAGGAAGGACAAGAACAAGAAATAAAGCAGTTACATTTTAAGAAGCAATGCTTATCATTACACATTCTACCTTTGAAAAGAAGAAAGCTTGAAGGATATAGACATGCCCTAAGGTAAGAAAGATAAGCATCCATGTGACAATGACAACTTAGGTCCTGTTTGTTCATTAATTAGAAGACAAAAGAAACCATATTTACTTCCATTTAGGATTTTTTTTCATCACTGAGCCCCTGGTCCACAGTGTAAACGTGGATGTGGTAATTTTATATTTAAAATTATACTTATAGTTGGGAAGGTTAAAGAACTTACAAGTGCCAGTGAAAGAACAGTAGTAGGTAAAGGTACTGAACCAATTCATTTGTCCTATAAACTTCTTCTCATTACGTACTGTTGCCTAGTATTTTGCCTTTGCATCTTTGAATTCACTGATAAAAATGCAATAAAGGACAAGCAACTTGCTGATCAGAGGGTTATATAGTTGCTATACATGTACAAGTTCCAGTGTCTTCAAAACAAGACAAATGTGCACATATGTAAATGCTATAATTTTAATAGGCAGACAAGAAATTACAATAGGAACAAAGTTAAAAGCAGAAATCTGCAGTCGTTAGAATTCAAAAGTATGTATGAATTCCATAACCATACCCTAAAACAGCCTTCCATTTCATAATGGCATTTCTATTTGTATTAAGACCACTGAATGGAAACTGAAGAACAAGCCTTATTACATACTACTTTTCCATTACGCTTTCATATTTCATATAAGTATAGCTACGTATAGTCTTTTACATAGTTGACAGAACAGAAGTCTATTAGACATGTTTGTAGGGCATCAAAAGCAAGTCTCTTAATTGTTTCTTTTCTTTCTAACCACAGCCAGACCCAGGGCTGACGATATTTGGAAAATACTCTACAAACTGATGTTACTAAGTCATTACCTTCTGAGCGAGAAGGAAATCACTAATATATGATCACTAGCAAGTAATTACTAATATTGACAAAATGTTTCTAACATTAGATTGATTGCTAACAAAATAAAAACCAGAGAGAAAAAGCAGTTTATAGACTTAACATGAATCAGCAGGTAAAGCATTTATACAAAACAAATAACACATCACAATCACTTCTAAACTAACAAGACAAAGATCATGTGTTGCGTTTGGGTTGTTTGTGTTTTAGTTTGTTGGTTTTTTAACTAAAAAGTTTTAAATCCCACAAAATAATCCAGGCCAGAAATAATACAGTTCTGGTGTGTGCAAATGTATATCTAAAAAGTGTGGATGAGTATTTGTTATAGCTAGTATAAGGTTTGCTAAACAAAAACTTAACCAGAATGCACTATGAAGACCCACAAAAAAGTATCTGTATACAGCCTAAATGTTATCTATGGTTTGTCAGGCCATGTGATGAGGACCCCAGAATAAGAAGGGCAAAGTTTGAAGCATAAGAAATAACATAATTTTGCCCTGCAGCAGCCAGTGATAAAACAGTCTTTATTCCGACAACCAACTTCAAACTGACATTCACTATCCTTCCACACAGTACTTGATTATTTTAAGGCTGTCATCAAGTTTAGAAGCCCATAGCAGCTGAGCCCTACCTCCATATCTGTCAATCTTGTCAGAATGACTTTTGCAGGGTTTCATTCCATAGATCTAATATATCTATTAAAAAATGACTCATTTTACAGTATGTAAACCACAAAATGAATAAACATCAGAAAGGAAAAAATCTTTTACTTATACTGAAAGTATATCATGACCCATCTTTATTAAGAGACAAACCCTTCAAAATTAATAAACTGTCCAAAAAGTACAAGTTATAATAGGAAGTAAAGTTGCCTGGTGCAATTCAATACTCTCTACTCTGACTGCTTTCATTTGTGCTCTATGAACAATGCCAACGCTCTCTCAATTGTACGTTAAACAAATGCAAAATTTCAGATAAGACAGCTTAAAGACTCTGACCCAAAAGGGTACATACAGATGGCTGTAAGGAATTCTGGGTAAAAAAGAAAACATTAAAAAGGTTATTTTTGTTTCGGCTATTACAAAGTCTAAATAGCCCATGGAGTTCACAACCAAGACCAAAGGTAACTGAGGTTTTTTTTTAGAGGAATTGCAGAAAAATCTAGTACTGTACATGAAGTTACAGCTTACAGAACTGTATTTTTTTCAAAGCAATCACCTGCTAAAAGGAAACCTAGTCAAAGAAACCTGCAATACCAAACTTTTCTAAATTGGATATTTGAACTCATTAACTGAGATAGTTGAGGTCTATTCTGTTGTGAGGAATTAAGTAGCTATATTAAATAATTCTTCCTCTGGACAGAAAGTATGATGTCAATTTTTGTTTTAAAAGCATCCTTGACATTTATACTTCTTTATATTGGTTTTCTGGCATCTTAGCATTCTGACTGAAGACTATTCAAACTCTGTATTTCCCTTTAATGGATTTTTTTCTGCAAGGGAAGCCCTTTTCTTCCCATTCCTTTCATTTTGTCTCATAGAAAGGAGAGCAAAGCCACAAAACAGGTTCATTTTCTTCTTTACCTCATGTGCCTCCCACTTTTCAGAACAAGGAAAAAACATGTCATGGATCCTTTCCTTTTTAACCCAGCAAGACTAAACCTGGAGTCTGCTTTGAGTTCCTATGTTTTCAGATGTGAAATGTCTTCTTGAGGCCACTTCTCAATTTTTTTTCTTAATTTTTCCTTACTTCTCCAGGTGTCTACTTTGTAGACAGATAATCACATTATATGGTATAGTCAGCTGAGTCTTCAAGCATCTTCCTAACCATCAAATAAACAGTACAAGTGCAAACAACACTGGAGTATCAGCTGTGATTCAGATCTTTTCTGTATATAGAGCCCTCCTTATATCTCCTCATATTTAACTTCTTTCGTATTCCCATTCCAGCACAATGTCTTTGGCTGACAGAGAGAAGACAGGTGGCAAAGAAAAAAATGCTTTGATTTTCCATGTCAACATAAAAACTTGGAACCACCTAACAGTATGAAAGGATTAGCAAATGACAAACCTAAGAAGTATGTTGCTTCTAATTGCTGAGGGCTGGGCATTAATCCTACAACACTTAGAGGAAGTGTGAAGTGAGGCTTAGTAGTTTAAATAAGGCCAAGGGGAAGTGCCTGTTCTCTGTCCAAGAAACAGCCTGAGATAGAGAAGAGCAACCTCAGATTTTAGCACTGCATCACTGATGAAGTAAAGCCTTAGAGGAGCTTTTTTTATCTAGTAAAACAGAGGACTGGGAAGCTTCCTGCCATTTTTCTAGAACCACTGTGCTGTGAGAAGTGTCTTAAAATACTTTAATTTAGAGGTATTCAACATAAGCCTTCAAAGGTCTTGTGGAATATGACCTAAATTTCTCAGGCTTTTCTGCTAAGCTGATTGTTTCTGAAAATATCTTGATGAACCATAACAGAAGAACAAATCTTTATGGAAAAACCAAATTGCAGTAACTGCTCTTGACATGATGGTTAAGTCTTAAGGAACTCTTAGCTTTTATATTATATTAACTAGTAGCTTATTGTGTCTAGAGATGTTGGAATATTCTCTTAGGACAGATAGCAACAGAGTGGTAGAGTTTCAACTAAACACTCATCAAGATATCAGAATAGGTCATTAGGCTATTTTTGGGACAATCCTAGAACAGGCATGTCAACCACAGTGCAAGTGTTCTGTAGTATTTCCAAAAAAATCATAAAGGTACTCAATATATATTGTGATTAATGAATACTATTGCCACAGCTCTTTAGATTTGATACAGGCATCTTTTAGAATCAGCATTATGCCATTTCTGTGTTTGAAAAAAAAGTAGTATGGCAGGGAGCCTCATTGCTAAGGGCAGAGTAAAAGGTGTCTGATGGAAAGCTTCCAGTTCACTGGAAAAGCCCAGACTTAAGCACTGACAAGGCTGGTTACCAGGTTTAAGCACTGAGTGACCTGAAACTTTCTTCATCTTCAGTGATGAAAAGCAGCCTTTGCAACCAGTTCAGCTTCTTGTAATGCTTATTAGGGAAAAATGGAAAAAAAAATCTGATTTTTCTTTTGCACATTGGTATCAAGTAACTTTGGGACTGATCCCTTTAGCCAGAAGCCAGGGCAGTTTCAGAAAGTGACAAAAACCCCCTTCCAAACACGAAGGTTTCCTTTTGTGCTAAGAGTAGTTCCACAAGCATCACCTTTGTCCTTCTACACAGAGGTCGCACAGAACAGCAGCGAAGTAGAAAGAACAAATGAGGATCTCTCTACAAGAGGTCTTATATGATAGACCCTGACTGATATGATCACATCTGAACAGAACTCTTCCACAAGGACAAGCCTCTTTCTTTCACTCCTATCAGATCTTCATGCTCAGCTGTTTCTGATATCAAAAAGAATCCATCAACAGTAAACAGGAAGAGTGTCCCAAATGTTATTGTCAAGACAATCACTGTTGTGAAGCTTCTCATAACTCCATAACCGTCTTGAACATTGAGTATCTGTTCTTAATGCTTCTGTAGATCACTAGAACACCGTATTCTGTAACCCAGCTTACAGCAGGATAGCATAAAACCAGGATATCAAGAGGAGATCCACATCTTTTCTTGCATCTTGCAGAGATATTTTTATTTAATGCTCAGTTCTGCCACTTCTTAGCAGAATTTTCTTTGGTACATACTCTCATCCTTGCATCTCAGTTTATGTCTGTAAAACAGATAATGATCTCAAAGCAACTGAGACCTATATCTGAAAGCTTTATAAAATACAGAAAAATGATGCAATCTTCCTTAAATTATATCCCATTGTACTCTCTTATGGATAATACAAATAGCAAATCTATGACCTATAATCCTAAAAGATGACCAGAGAGCCCCCTCAAGGATTCCTTTAGCTATCACTATTTAGAAATCACTTTTTATGGCAGAAATTGTAATAAATTTCACTTCTGAATAGTGAAATGCCCTCAGAGACATCTGCATTCTGGTGCTACCTGCCAGGCACAGCTATCTACATATTTCTAGCAGAACTCTACACAGTTCCCTAAAGCTAACAGTTTTACCACCTGAATGTCCAGTTATTGCTGTCTGTGAACTCATTCAGTCTTTTCCCCCTCCCCACTCCACTCATGTCCCATCTCAAAACAGGAAACGTAAGTGGCAAGTAGCAGTGGTGACGGAAGCACACAGTACAAACAAGGCTTCTTCTCAGGAAGAGCAGCAGCAGATAGCTATAGCTTTACCTTGAAACTATGAATAGAATACAGCAACAATCCATTCCTAAACACGAGAAATGCTAAATAAAATGTCAAAAATTCGCTACATCAAACAAGGAAGCACCAGCAGAAAAACTAAAAATTCAGGCCGCATAAACATCAGCATTTTGGTTTGGCCTGTGAATTAGAACCAAGCCCCAGCCACCCCACACCACATTTGTCTGGTTTGCAAAGCAGCTTGGGGGAAGTGAACTAGACTGCTATCAGAGGAAACTAAACTAGAAGTCTTAAACTATCCAGGTGTGTACCAAATGTGTTCCAACTGCTAAATGGAGAACAGAGAACCAACATGAACGTTAACATTGGCAAAGGATGCGTTTTCTTCCCTTTCCCTCCAAACAGACAAGACTACTTAGGATGGTGGAAGCAGCAGAGAATAATGAAGATCTCACAGGTATCTGTCAAATTCTTTATCCATTGCAATACTGGAAAGAGCTGTGGGTATCATTCTATCTAATTCTTGGTTATCCCTCTTGAGTCCTGCATAAGATGTTGTTAGAGATCCGAGATATTACTTGTCAGACTGGAGTACAAGACAGCACTGCCTCAAATGCATCATCATCCACAAAAAAATGCACAGACAGTATGTCACCATTCTGCCATTAGAAACACTACTCAGTAAGATATACATCATACCTTCTTGTCTTTCTAATTCACTGAAGGAACAGTACAACTTTCATCAGTTTCCTATAAATTTGATATCTTTACTCATCAGTTGACATTGAAGAGCATTTGAGAGAAAAGATATCATTCTGTCCCAGTTTTATAAGATTATAATTCAAAAATAAAAGTGCTATCAAGGAATGTATTTGGTTAAAGAGATTATATAACTGTTTTCAGGGCTGCATAATCATAAGCATTGCACAGATCTTAAAAGCAATGTATTACCATGTTTGAGATCTTTCCACTGCTTCTCTAATGCCCCGTACATGGGCAGGGTTTGAGCCTTGCCTCTCCAAGTACAATAAGGCAGACCTCTTCCTCTTGTGTTAAAGATAATTCAATCCACTTAACTGCTAAGACTTCTTTGCTGGGCTTATGTGGGCTCCACTACTTTTATCAACATATCTGTTCCAAGCACATTGCACCTGACAATTACACCATGATAAACCTCAAATTCAGATAGTTACTAAACTGTATTTTTCATCTTCTGTCAACTGAATGATGCCAAAATTGTGCTTAAAAGTACAATTTACAGCTCCCAGTATTTCTTCTGAAATAAAATACAAGCAGGAGAAACAAATAAGACCAATTTAAAGTTTTCCTGCAACCATCTCCCTTTTCTAAAGTTGCCCAATTAAATAGATATTTCCTTACCAATGGAAAGAAGCAAGATTTTTCCTCCCTTGAAAGCAAACCAAATACTACAGGATAGTGTAAGAGAAAACTGCAATTATCACTTACTGCTAGTAAGCAGACATAGTATGTTGACTGTCAACCAGCAAAATAGTGTCAAATCTTCATCTACAAAAATGTGTTCTGTGACAAAAATATGTTCTGAACCGATGAAGCCTGATTCCTCATGTCTCTCATTCAACTAATAGACATTGGCTTCCAAGTGTGAGTTTCCAGTGAAGTTCCATCTCTACCCTACACCGGCGAAAATAAATCTTCCCTATATATATTCTTCACTGTCTATTGCGAGTGTGAATTTATGATACTGTCCTTTCTCTAGTCATAGAGAGACTACGTAGTCTCTCTTCTTTATCTTGGTATCTCTTAATGAAACTGGTAGAAAATTATTATGTAAGACATATGAAAAATTATTTCTAAATGAATAACTTTAATCTGTAAGATTTGGAAGCCTGATTATCCAAGTTCTGTCTCCAAAGATCATACATCTAGCAGCATTGCTGCAGCATCCTGCCGAGGCCTAGCAACTGGATATTCTCCCTCCTCTGTTGCCTCCATCATCCAAGCTTAAAGTACATTTTTTTTAAAAACATACTGTAATTAAATTTAAGCCCTCACATAATTAAGATTTTTTAAACTATGACTAATTCCACAAGTTACCATTAATACCGACAATCTAGCATTTAATAGTTAAAAAATATTCACCATTAATGAGTTTTTGTTCCTATTAAGGACTGCTTAAAAGATCCTATTTGACCTATCCTTTTCTCATGTTTTCACCTGTGTAATCAGTCAAGGAAAAAATTCCTAACTCCTACCAAATACTAATCCTCTTTAATTATATTGCGGTAATTCAACCACTCAGTTTAAGATGCTGTACAATCACCTAAGTAAAATTAAACCAATCATGCAAAATGAATACTAATTTTATGAAATAATTCCTTTTTTGGATTCCTCAAATATTTAAAATGTCATGTTATTACTTTTTGTACTACTATAACACCTCTATATAAGTTCTCCAACAGGTCTCTAAATTTATTAAATGCATTTTTACTTGTTTTCTAAACAATGAGGCTAGTCATAGTTAAGTTTAATAGCAAAGCCATGAAGAAAACCAAAATAATTTTTTGTATCTAAAAAGCATTTTACTAAGTTACATTTCTAAGCATTTTACTAAGTTACATGTAACATAAGTTACATGTACAGTTTTCATTAGTACAAATGAAAAGTAATCCTAACATTTCTTAGTGAAGTAGTCTACTAATGTCAACATGATGAGGATTCTAAAAACTTTTTCCAATTTTATGAGTGCACCATGTGATATACTTGTGTTTTTTCCATCATTACACTTGAATTGCCTTAGTCTTATTCCTGTTTACTGAGGTTTCAGACCAGATTTCTGTAAATGAATTTAAAAGAAAATCAAACGTGTATGCTAGACTCACAAACTATTAAATTAAAACTATCTGTGCTATTGAGGCACTTCTGAATATTTTATCTTGTCATATCTTAACAAGTAACAAAAAAGAAACATCTGTCTAAACCTGAAGAACTAGATGTGAAAAACCACAGAAAATAATCTCTTCCAATAATACGAGCGTAAAAATTAAGCAGGAAACCACATAGCAGGGATTTTCAGTTAAAAGATACATTAGCTTGTTTATGCTAATGCTTTTTAGGCTTTATTTGTGCAGAACTATAACCTCCAATAAGCTCATACATACCAGGTGTTCATAAGCAACAACAATTGCAAAATACTAGACATTTGCACTATCCCCAGAAATCAAACTGCTGTGCATTAATTTGATTTATAAGTCAGAGCATGAAATACAAACAGCTACAAGCATTAAAATCGAGAGAATTACATCTTGAAAAACTACAGTAACAGACACTGTTTTGCATATAATGCATATTTATACATCCTGGAAATGCATGATTGCTGACAAACTTAACAATGTAAATTTAAAACACTGAGCATCACAAACAAAATGTTAGCAATTAACTTTCAAATACCAATAACAACATCTCCATAAGCCAATTTCAAATCCATACACTCAGCTCTTTATGAAAATCCTCCTCTTATAATAAACAGCAATGTTGTCATCTTTTGTATGACTACTAAGCACAGTTTCAGAACAAACCTGAAAATTTGAGTTCCTAGTGGAAAATGGGGAGGGTCTTGCCAAGAAGTACATACTGGAATCAGCTTCTCTCAAAACTAAGGTGCCTATGGAATGGCACAAAATCAGGGATTTAGAGATCTGAAGGATTTTAGCAAGTCAATTTAGTTGTATTATTTAGGCATCAGTTGAACAATAGCCACTACCAGATTTCAAGGTGGTTTATTTTTTAGTCCTCTTTTCAACCTGATATCCAGTTACTTAGTTCTTAAGTAACTACCACAAGCTACAAAACACAAGCTTCCTCAAACCTTTCAAACCACGGGGTCTTTGTGCATAGTGTTCCCTACGTTGAAGAAATTTAGTATCTTGAATCAGTCACTGTTGAAACGAATGGTAAAGAATAAGGCCTCACCGCAGGGCATTCATAACGCTGCAGTTTTAACATGCATAGGAATTACTACGTGGGCAGTTATCTTTAAATCATTTATCTAAAAGCATAAAGTTGCAGCATGTACTTCTCACTTCCCAACACATTAACCAATACACACAGAATGAATTAGAGGCACTGAATAAACATAGGTATACTAAAGAGAATTTGCCCGTTCCCTCAACTCAGACCAGCTTGACCGGATGGCTCTAACGCTTACAGGCAACTTGCAGTTATTTGAATGTATCACATTTTGGTATGATTTGAAATGGTAGCAATTATTGTTAGATATGCAAGAAGAGCAACTGAGAAACACTATGTTTAAGCCAATGGCACAATGGTTGTTGTCGAGAGAAATCTATAGCATTAATAGGCAAGTGTGGAAACCAGAAAACATCGCAGAAAACTGCAGACAAAGCCAGCAATTACCCTAATTCCTCGTCTTTCTCCTTTTATATCAGTGTTTAGATTAAATCCTGCAATGGAGTGAAGGTGAGATCACCCTGACTGAAGATCTAAAACAGTTAAATTATACATAAGTTATAATTGAACACAAAATGACTACATTACTACATGAATGACTTATTCTTGCCCCTAAACAGACAGAGGCATATAGTTATACAAACTATTCCTTTTATAGTTGAGATTGCTGATCTCTGTTGTAGGTAAAAAACAATGAAGCTAGACAAAAGCATTTTTTTTCTAGGAAAAGAAATACCCAGTTTTAAATGCTAGCAGACAAGCCTAAAGTTATTTGAAACTTCTGAGTGCCATGAAGCAGACAGATGGAGTTCTCCACATTTTTTTGTACCACAGTAACTGTGTTAGCCATTCTCTCTTGACAGTAAACTTAAAAGCACACAGTAAACCTTTAATGCTGCTAGAGAGGTAACAAACTCAGCCCCCTTTCTCTGCAACCTTGTCACATAATCTGAATTTTAGTAACAAACCTCGTTCTCTGGCATGTTAACTCTCTGCAGCATCTGTCACTGCTATGAATGGTTGATCATAAGTACCTCTGTAGTCATGTCAATGCTATTAAGCAGATGGCAGCGCTAAATCCGAATGATGTAGTACATCTCCCTGGTGGACTTTGTTTCCATACACTACCATTATTCTACAATTCCTCAGTGATAAATCTTACGTATTGTAGAGAACATTAAACAGTGAACTGACAGTGCCAATTGATTTATTAGCATCCATTTCCCTTTGCCCTATTATTGTCTTTGCAAACACTTGTGCGGATCACGTATGGAGCCACTAAGGGACAACAGCACTTTTGCTCAATTTGAAACATATTTCAGAGATTTAAAATAAACAGAATTTTTCTTCATGCTGAAAATATTTAAACTGATCTACAAATTCAAATGAAGACCAAACTAAATGCTCCTCCTTCCTCCACAATATTCTTCTCTGAATTTTCATAATAAAATTGGTCTAGCATTAACATCAGGCCATTAAAACATCCAATACTTTCTGCAACAAATCCAAGTAAAGGATTACAGTTCTAGACAGATTTGGAGAAGTCCTTTAAGAGTCAGCTAGGTTGTGTAAGTAAGCATGCACATGCGCTAGTAAGGGGAGCTGACAAATCTACATGCATCTGACATAAGAAAATATGAGCACCAGCAGTCACAAGCATGGCGTTTCACACTTAACTCACATTCTACCATAAGATCCCAAAGAGGTTTTTAGCATACAGCTGCACGTGTTAAATTACTACATACATATATAGAAGAAATTTTATAAAGGAATTACTGACTGCGTAACATGAAATCTGCCCTGTTATGACAGTAACATTCAGTCTAGTCTTGCTGCTCTCCTTAGCTAGGCATTGAGTATCGATCATAAATGATCATAGCTTTTGACTGTGTTCATTATGCTCTAGTAAGGTAAAACTGTCTCAGCTGCTTTAAGTATTTACTAGCCTTTGATTTTCAGAAATTGAGAAATATTTTGTTAAATTAATTTTAGATCGCTTTGGGTTTTTAACAATACTGAACAGCCCAGTTGATTAACCATCCCAGTTTATACTGGTAAAAATATCATCTAACAATCCTCTGCAAAAAACTATATGTATAATTTAGTCACATCTCTTCTAAAAATCAGTTAAGATATCTAGTCAAGCTCAGTACAGCTCCAAGGGATATTTTTTAAGTCTTTTTGACCGTAAAAAATAATTCTGTTAAAAGACATCCTGAAGCACTATTTGGGGCTTTGTTGCACGAACAAACAACTGTGGATAAGAAAATATTTTAAAGGAAAACTATTTTTTATAGGATTACAGGGCATTAAGATAGATGAAAACTTGGAGAGAACTCTGATGTTTCTCTCCCTATTAGTGCTGTGACAGGTTTTAACTAAAGCTTCAGATTGCCAAGCACAAGCGAGGATGCAGTCTCACACAGTGTCAAATAAGATACCATTAAACTTTTAATCAGAATTGTTTGCAGAGACATGCAAAGTCTCAACTACCTTAACGCACACAGAAATATACAGTATGCTATTCTTCATATCTGAACATATCACCCATCCTTGTCCATCTCAGATTTGGCCATTTCTGGGAAATACACTAGAAACATCAAAATTAAAAACAATAAAGGAGAGTCATGCTGTGTTGTACTGAATGGTTAAACTTGGAGAACTTCCATCTTTAACAGAGGAGTCACTAAAATAAGCAAAAACTTTCAAAACAAGTATTTCAACTGTCTCCACTGTATCACACGCATACATTGCACACACAATGTATGCTTGTGAACATTAACCAAGTTTGATGAGGTGCCGGAAGAGGGTTCATATACTGAAAAACTACTGCAAATAATTTAATAAGCAAACCCATCTTTTCCATTTACTAGCTATTTCGCAAATTTCCTCTTTAATACACAATATCATTAATATCACAAACTTCTAGAGAAATTAGTATCAGAAGACATACTAGAAATACTATTACTTTTTAAGATTACTACTTTCAACTTACAACAGGAAAGAGGAAAAGTTATTTACACATGCTAGTCACTACATGTTTAAAATGCATTTGAATGCCCTCTATGCACAAATGTATTTTCTTTCCATGCTTTATGAGGGCAAAATATCAAGAATGATATAAGGCTAAACTATGAAAACAACACACTTTTCCCTAATTTCCTTCACAGTAAGGACATTGTAGTGCACCTAAATATGATAGGCATCTCTTAGTGGTTACAAAATGACATTTCACAATATGGGCTACTATTTGATATTCAGATTAAAGATAGGAAAGCTGTTCTAGGTAGCTCAGATGGCTGTTTATAGTTAATACTTTTTGCCTGCCAATACAATCCTAAAAATCTTTTTACCAAGCCAGAAAATATGCTAGAAAATGAGTGTCGATACCCTGTGAAAAACATACAAGTGAATCATTTCTTGTTTTCTTTTACCATGCAGCGCTTAATAAAATTAGGGGGAAAAAAAGAGGTAATCATTCAAATCTAACAGTATATGTATTGTGAAACTGCAGGTAAAATACAAAGCAGAGCAATCATTTTATGAAGTATCTCCTTCCAGACTGGGCTAAGCATGTGCACATATTATATCTAAGAATATTATATATATTCTTATGTATTAGTCCTTCACAAGAGCAATTTCATTTCTTGGGATATTTGCTTTTTGGTAATTTTAGTTTAAAGGAAAAAATCTTAGTGAAAACGTTCTTAACATGGAAAAAATATCAAATCCAAGTAATGTTTCATTTTGGCTCAGGCAAATGACTTTGTAATGAAGTCCAAATGTTTGTGTGCAATAAACCCATTTACCAACACTAGAAGCAGTAAAACAGAACAGAATTACCAACATAAAAGTTGAGGACTATTTTAGTAATTTTCTTTTTGGAAAAAAATCCATTATCAGCAGCTGCTCTCTAAATGTAACATCCTGCAGAGCCTCATATTTTGAAGGTCCTACACTGCTGGTTTCTTAGGTCTTATTATTTTTATCAATTTTCAGTAGCTTACAAGATTCTGTAGCAGTCAAGTATCAGACACAAAAGTATTTTCATTCTGTTAGTTCTCAACAATAATGACACTTGAACTTTCCACTAAGCTTTTTCACATTGACTAAGTTGATGGGCACAGGAAAATATTTATTTATACGACAAAATTTAAGTTGTGCATGTCAACGCTACAGCAAAGCAGATGTCAGGTGTAAACAGCTTTGTTCTCAGCTTTGCTGTGAACAGTTCCGTACTATTTCACATAAGGCTACATTGTAAAAAAGCCTTAAATATTTAGCAGAAGGTAAAACAGTCTAATCAGTATTTATCAACATCACAATATCCACCAATATCCCCCTTTCCTACTGTCATCTTCTTCCCAGTAGGCAAGGTTTGAAGCTCTAATCACCCCAAATAACCAAAGCAGTAATGCAGAACTATAGCATTTTATTTTATTTTACCATTTGCTCAACATTGTTTCAACCATTTGAAGTTCATTTCCATAAAAGTCTCAAGAAATTCTCAATGACATTACAAAGTCTACTACTGATCAAACTATGAATGCTTGGTCTAAGAAAAGGAGTGAGAATTACAACTCAGTAAGAGATGCACAGAAGGTCCCTTTCCAGATGTGCACATTAGTAGTACCTAATAGTGGGGACGATCAGCCAAGCTGCTAATCAACGCATCATGTGGTATTTGCCATTAAGTTTAAACTACCACCTAATACAAGTAGTTTGTACTTCATAGCATTTTTCCCATCATTGGGATACATTAGTATTCCTTGTAATTCATGGAGTTTCCAAATAGCAACTCCTTCGAAGAAAGCAAAATTAAGAAAATAAATTAGAAGTGCTAAAAAATACTGCTGAGAATGAAGCGGAGGAAGGAACACAAAAGGCAAGAGATTCAGATTTGTCAAAGACAATTCCACAAAGGAGTAAAACAAACTAAAGGGTGTACTTTGTTTACAGTCAAATAAAGGTAAAATACATAACCCATTTAAGTAGTAAGAAAATACAATCAGCTCTGTGTTTCAGATGATTTAATACCTTTTATGAAGGTTTTTTTCCCCTCTTCTTCCCTCCCAAAATAAATCTGAATTAAATTTTCCCCAATTTCCTGAACTTTTGAAAACTTTCTGATTTATGATTTGGCATCACTAAACCTTCGTTTCAAGTTCTCATTTCTGTTTCTTCTCAACCACTCAGTAACTTGACTTTTATACTTGTGTGATACGAGAGACAAATAACACTGGGGGTTATTTCTAATAAGCCTCTTATAAGATTTTTGCTGTTTAAGATGAAATTGAAAAAATCTTTAAGTAAAACTAACTTTCCAACTGTAGAATATTTCAAATGTAGTTACAGCAGATTTGGAGACTTACCTTTGTGCTTGAGTGCTATAGCTGTTATCATAGGAATCATAGCTTTGTTCATCATAAGCAGTTCCATAACCATCATCATACTCCTGAAATGATATAAAAGAAAGCTAATATTAACCGTCAGCACACTCCAGAAACAAAGTAGTAACCTAGTTCTAAACATGAAAGACAGTACTCTCCTGAAATGCATATATGACATACGTACACCATGAAACGGCAAAATCTTAATGATATTAATAGAGACTACTTCCATTTAGGAGGCCACACACATCTAATACTACAGTTACTTTAAAGATATTTTGAACTATTGGCAATATGCTTCAAAAAGACTTTTTTTAGTTAACACTGGCTTGTGCGGAGACAGTACAGATGCTTCATGTCTCCATGTATTGAATTTGAGATGAGTGAGCTACTGATCTTCAAGAAAGCTCTGGGAAGCATCTCAGGAATCAAAAAATCTGAATAAATATTGTGTACCTGACTTAGGTAGCTGATTTATTTCTGGACAACAAATTCAACATTCCATGTAGACTATGGATGGGAAAGAAGTTCCCTAGAGATAAGATTAGTAAGAATGATGGTTTTACTTCTTTGAATGCCCTCTGTATTCACTTCAACTTGTGGGAGTTTAGCATCCATTAAGAAACTAAAAGGATTTCTTACTCCTCCCATATTATCCACACTATTTAAGTACACACTGTAGTAACACTCTTCCCAAAATAGCACTGGATATAAATACCAAGTTGAATGAACCACTAACTCCAGCTACAAGCCATAGAGAAGTTTAAGATAAAGTGACAATGATGCTGTGTTTTCCCAGAGAAGGATGAACTATAGAAATCCAAAGAAATGTCACCAATTTACTGTTTCATCCAATAATAAACCTGAGCTAAACACATGAAAAGTAGAAGTGGCACTTTGTACTGACTCCTAGGAAATCTTATCCAAATCCTATCCAAACATGCCAAAGACCTCAATGGATATTTAGGGATATCTTGTCCAGTTTTGCCAGATGAGAATGACCTGATGACATGATGTTTTGAAGATAGAGACCCACAGAAATGAAAATCAGGCATCATCTTACATATGGTGTTTTCTCAGTAAGAGTATATCAAACCCTTGCAACATAAGGATAAAGTCTCATGAAAGGACAAACTCTTTCCCAGGAAAAGGAACCTTTAAGAATCTTTCAGCAATGACAGAAAACAAAACCAACTAGCAGTATCAATTAGGTAGGGATGACAAATGATGGGTTGTCCAACTCTAGTAGAAAACATCTCCAATGATTGGAATCTGGAAGCTTTCTGGACACTGTAAGGAAAGCTTTCTATAGCAGAAGCCAATGACATCCTCAAAACAACTGACAGGAAACTGAATTTGCTAAGAGAGTTTTTAGCATGTTTTCCAGTCATTTGAAATTGCTTATATGGAAAACCAGGCAATCTGCCCATCAATACTGCTTCACCACCACTAGATCAGTGAACATGATTGTTTCCCAGCAGTGATTAGTAGAAGGGTGTCTATGAATATTTGCCAGCGCAAGTGAGTGACAGCCTATTCATAGGTCTGGAAGAAGAAACGAGGATTTTTCCAATTGTCTGTTGTGAAGAGATTCATGGATAAATAGTCCCACTTGAAAAGGAAATGTATTGTTTTCTCTTTCAGTAATTCACTGTCCTGAAACTAAAAATTAAAATACAGTCTTAGCATCTTCTTTGCCCATCTGATATGGATATGGATTTTTCTTGATAAGCCACACACTAAACCCACAAAACCATTGCCTCCTGGCAGTTATTACGAACAAGCACTTTATTACTTATTGATGCAATACACAGACATCTGTTAACAATACAGACATTGATCAACAGCAGAAGCTGTCTGAGCCAACTTATTTGCTCTGTTCCAGAACGTTTACATGACATTTCATCTCCTCTCATAGAATCTCCCAACTGTGAACCAGCCATCCCTAAGTGGGACTTCCCAAACTTCAAACTGTGCACACCCAGCAGTGACAACAAATGAAAGCAGAGGACTGAAATTAACCTTTTAACATGTTAGGAAAGCTTTGCCACTAAGGAATCATTAGAGAATTCTTAAGCAATCAGTCCTATTCTTCACATTTATGTTAAATATTTTCCCAAAAAATTGATTATGAAAGAAGAGGGGAAAACAGACTACTCTGAATTTATGGTGTAACTATGACTTCTTGAAGACAAAGGAACAAAGCAAATTTAAAATAGGAAGATGCTTAACAAGATGTCCAGCAGAACAAAAGGAAAATTTGAGGGAGCTCCACGCTGTATCGGACTTAAGTGTTTCTAGTATTAGCATTTCTCTTCCAGAGAAGTTTTGCCCAGAACTCATTACTGTTCACCATTTTGTGTGTTAAAAAATTGACTACTGCAGAAATTAAGCCCTGCATTATTATATTGTTGAAGGTGGCTCTTATAAGCTTTGAAAGATATCTGGTTCGTAGTTTATATGTGGGACTCCTGTCACTTAGCATTACAGAGATCAACCTGTGCTGTTGCAATTACTATAATCTGCTTAAATAGATCAATTCTTTTTTTATGGCTGTATTTACATTTATAAAACCAAAAATTTACATTAAACCCAAGATAAACTTCATGTGCTACATGCTGCAAAAATAGAATAGGTTTAAAGAGCTGCTCTCAATGGCTTGTTCTGTTATCAGGCAAGAGATTCAAATTCCAAAACATTTGTTTACTGTGCACTATTCTCTTGAAGTAGCAATTAGGCAGGGGCAGCTGAAGTCTGTTTCAGAGCTTTTCCTGAATTAGGTCTGACAGTATTTTCTCTTAGTCATACAGTATTTGAAGTCTTTCTCTTTCAGGAGGTTACAAATAAGGTTGGCCAAAGCAGAATGTTTTACATTTTAGATTAAATCCACACTACTTGAGTATTTTCTTTCTGAAACACAGACCTCTTGTGGCTTTAGTAAATGTTTTCTTTAACTTTATTTAGTATCTAGGTGAAATATCCTTGGCCATCTGGCATGTTTCAGTACTATAAAATATCACGCTAACTTAAATGAAAATAACTATCATTTTTACACACATACAATGAAAATGGACAGGACAGAACTTAAATATGCATAGATATCCTGTACTAAAGTACATCACAGATTCACTGACAAGCATTACTATACAGATTTCTTTCTGTATAATACAGGAAGAATGACACCTTCATAAGAATACTTTAATTGCATTTTTCCTGCTGATTTTTCAGCATGTTTCAGGTATTTATAAAAGCATTCATTTTTCTATTTAAAGCCATTATTCTTCTTCATGTGGATGACATCATTTGCATTCCTACTACCTACCAAATGCAATACAATGGACTTCCTCTACTCCAATTACATAAGTCTATAAATAGCTCTTCTTAAAGATACTTGGTAATCAGAAATCATTTACTGGTGAAGCCGTATTTCCTCTCCCACTCCAAAAAAAAGCCCAAAGATCACATATTCATCCCATGAATGGAAGCATTTTGTTTCTGTTATTCATTATTCTACTTTTCAGGATAACCTAGAAAACTAACTCTAATCACATTTAGTCTGATCAAAAGAAGGCAAGTGTGCTGTACAGTTTGTGCTTACAACAATGTAGAAAAAAAGTGAGCAAAAATGCTAAGTACTCTTAAACTACAGGTATTTTCCACACAACATTTGAAATACCAACCAGGAAGGTATCAAGAGCAATTGTCCTGACTTCTGTTAATTTCAGTCTCAAGAATCTTCTCCCAAAGTAACAAACCAGCTAGAATTACAAGACAGATCTTCTGAAAAGAATATGAATTTTTTCTCCAAAATCTCAAACCTTATTAATAACTCCTTAAGCCAGCCTATAAACCAGAATCACATTATATTTCCTCTTAAAGAGAGCTTCTGCGTGCAGTTGTCTCAATGATAGCGCCCACAGTTGATAAATCCAAAGAGCAGCACTGGTAACAGTAATTGTTCAGTGCAAAGTGCAGAAATTTTTCATTCGCAGAACCAAAGGCAAAGTGTAAATATGCACCCTTCAAATGTATCAAATAGTAAGTTACTATCACAGGTCAAAAGATAATAAAAGCAATGAAAGCAATCTTTGCCAAAACCTCTGCACTACCCAAAACATTATAAATCATGCTAAGCCTTGCTCAGTGTTTCTTTCTAATAATTAAGTACTCTAAACATACCCACATTCACAGGGAATAGCAAATGGTGGCTTTAAATTATAATCTGCTGGCAGTGACAATGACAGACTAGTGTTTGGGCCCTCTTTAGGAGAAATTAACAGTGTTTCAAAGAGAACAAGACAGAAACAGGAAGAAAAAAGAGGGTAAAAAGTTCATTTTAACAAAAAGGCCATTTGCAGTGCTGGAAAAAAATCATCAAATCAATAAGAAATCAATTTTCCAGCTCTCCCCAACTAAGGAAATCCATCCAAGGGAAAAATTAAGGCTGTTATCACTACAACTAAAAGGTTGTTGTTTCTTTTCCCCGTCATTCTCTGAAATTAATACTTACACAAGTACTTTATCACAGAATATTGGAGGAATGTCTTTTAGATAGAGACTATCACATTGAAAAAAATTGTTTGTGCAGAGATTTACTTGAAGGAGAAAGAACATGAGACAACTTCAGTGCAGTGCAATGAAGAATTTTTTTTGGCAAATTAGAATTGTAAAGGGAAGGAACAGCCATTTTGTTATGTGGAAATAACATCTCCCCATCATTTAGTCAACAGGCAATATGGGGCAATCAAAACAAATATGGTAGCTACTACCATCTAAAGTCTGAGTGATAACATTAAGGACATTAGCAGCAAACATGCACAGACTGTAAGATTTTCATCTGTTTTCATCTAGAAGGAGCCTAGTGCATATTCAACCAGAACAAATAAGGTATTCCTGGAATGAGAGATGTACTAGTGGATTGTCTCATGCATCTCAAAAAAAAAGTCACTGCTAATGAATAGAGGCAGTAACATTTAAAGTTAACTATCAGACCAAAAAAATTCTATTTTTCTATGTACAACAGTAGGGAGCAGTGTCAGAATCAGGAGGATGACTCATGCTCATTCAATAATATCAAGTCAGAAAATGGTCAACTTAGATCAGCAGCTTAAACTCTAAAATAAATTGAGAAGAAAATATTTTATATGCACATTCAAGGTGAACTTTCAACTTTGAGATAGGCAGGTGGAAAAGCTTTTCAGCCATTCCCCGAAAAAACATTCCACTGTTTCCACAGCCAAAGTTGCCCGAGTTCCTGAGAAAACTGAAAGATTTTCCATTCTCTCCACCTCCTCCTGAAAACCCTAGGGAAGGTAAATGAAACAAAACAATTGAGGGACTTAACTTTAAAACTTTTTTTTTTTACATTTATTTCTTCTTGCTTGTCCTATTTAGCATGAAAAAGAACGTTGTAATTGGCAAAAAAGGCAAGAAATAATGGTTTGCTGTTATGAACTTGCTTTCCAAAAGTCTTACCTGAATTCACCCTGACTTTAAGAATAGTCTTAGCACTTCTGAAAAGCCACAACTCACTAAATACACCTTTTTAAGCATGGTAAGACCTAAGTGGAAACCACAACATTATCCACAGAGAGTAACAAAGACAGAATGGACAAAAGACCATTTCTCTAGTTCCTAGAGAATGAAGCTGCCTCAACCCCTTTTCCAGGAACCCAAACAAAAAACTTCACACTCAAAACAACTAAGCAAACAAAAACATTTGAAATTAATTTGGTTAAATTGTTGCATGTTATTAGGAAACAATCAATATTCAGAAGACCACAGTAAACTGCAAAGTGACATTAAAGTTATACTTGAACTCTAATCAAGGAGAATTTAAATTCTTTTCAAAGTCTTACAACATCTGAATGAGCCTTTACTTTGCCATCTCAACTCCAAGAAGCATTTATTTGTAAATAAAAAGCTTGGGGTTTTTCATACTGTATACAAAGTTTTTGCTCTTTTTTCCTACAGATCTTTCCTTTTTCAACCACAAACAGTAAATGAGCAAATGAATGTTAATGAGGAAAAAAGTCTACTTTAAAAACAGTTTACCATGCAAAATCAACATTGTATTAACAGCTCCAAGAAATTGCTTCCACAGTATCCTTTTTAATCCTAATTTTCAGTGTTTCAAAATCTAAACTATGTATGATCTCAATGAAGAGATGGAGAATTCAAGCTTAATGCTGGAGACCAAAACAGAATTTGTACCAGCTTTCTAGGAAGGTGCAGTAAACAATAAGCTATAGGTTATTCAGCTGAATGGGCTCCCACACTTTGTGTTCATTCCTTTCGCTAATGGACACATACATGCATATTTCATAATAATCACTGGGTCATGAAATGGATTTCTGTTCTTAGCCATCCAGCCAAATGTCACTTGAGAACAAACTTCCCTTAAATCTTCCCGCAAATTTGTAAGGATTTCTTGCAAAGTCAAAAGGACAGAAACCACTGCTCCTGACACTCTGTATGCCATCCTGATGGTCAGCACACCATCTCTGGAGAGAACCAAGGGAATATGAATCCCTGCGACAGGAATTTGAACCAAGGGCCTTCCACTACTGGAGAAACACTGAGCTTTAAATTAAGAAGAGACATATAGCATCACATCTTCTGCTCATTGTTTGGGCGGGATCTTGTTAGCCAGCATGTTATGTAATGTCTTTTGGGTCTTCCTCATTTCTCATAGGAAACAGTATGAGCATAGTCTCATACTACTTTAGGATCTATAATATATATTTATCTTATAGTATTATCTTATAGTATACATAGTGTGAGTATAGTCTTATAGTACAGACTTAGTATGAGCATTACAAGCTTAAGTCTGAATTCAGTCTGAAGCATTGCTTTGTCCACCAGGAAAAGTAACATATTTCTGGAAATATCCAGAAATGTATGCTTCAGGAACTACAATTTTTTAAAACTTGGCAATCCCTAAAGCTTTAGGATCTTTCAGAATCAGGTGATAACCAAACATAGATTTTAAAGAGTAGATTTTGAAGTCTGTTATCAGCATCTCTTTTGTATCCAAGTGTTCTGTGCACCCTTCTAAGTAGTCTGTATCTGTATCTTTAAGATAAAAAAAAACTTTGCATGTAATTGGAAATAGTTCATAATGTTCTTTTTCAAGTGACAATTTACTTAACATTAGAAAGGCTCCCTAGGTCTCTTACTGGTAGACATTCCATCTTAATTCAATTTCTTATTACAGAAAGCAATCTCATTGAAGCATTCTAATTGAAGCATTAACTGCTAGAAATTACACATGTGGTCACCGCATTAGAAAAATCTGCCACTGAGGTAACCCTTGTCTGAACACAAGAAAACATCAATACAAATGCCAGAAACAGAACTAAAGCTCTGTCACAACTTTTCCCCACACACACTAGGGAAGAACATTTAGATCTGATTGCTTTCCAAAGTAGCATTGAAGCAAGTCTGGGCTATAACTTGCTAGACTGACAAGTTTTGTTTTTCAGTGCAGACATGCCATACTGGCACAGCAATGGTTTTCAAATCCATGTTTAAAGTCCAATTCTCAACGCCTAAAAATCTGATTACAAACTCATAAATCTCACTTTGCATTTAACACATTTAAGCAGCCAAAACGGGACTTGACATGGCATGATCAAATACATTCATACAAAGTACAGAATTGAAATACAGAATATTTGCAAAATATTTACCTTTGTAAAATGGAAATAGCAGCAAATAAAAATCTAACCTTAAAAAAGCTTCAGCCACATTACTGTGTTACTAATTTGGAAAAAGCCTCAAAGGTTTGAAGCTGGTAAGAAGAGGGCAACCAGAAGAGGCAGAGAGCAGCAACTGTTACTAGGCAGTAACTCAGACTGAACAGTTATGGTCTAACCTATGTTTGACCAAACACTGGCTAAGGAATTGACACTATTAAGAAGTAGTGAATTGCCAGCATACTGTTACTAATTTCCTGCTTATTGAAAGTTATGGAAAAGCTTAAAATCTCCAGCTAGTAGTTAAATACAGTTTCTATTTCTTATCTTAACAGAATAAATTGTCAACTTAAAATACATGAAAATATTTTTATCTATTACACAGTTTTGTTCAATGACTAGAGAAAAATTCTCATGTAATTATGAGAACGATGTCTCTGAATCTATCTGTAAGTGCTTCAACAAATCTAGCAACCATCTAGCATGATTTCCCTTATTCAAGTACTATAAAAATAATCCTGGCCATGCTTCACACGTCATACTAGGTTTTCTCCTGACCTGAGTGGTTGAGGACATAAAAATGGGAGGCGTGTTAGCCTTCAGAGAAAGTTTATCACACCGAACAGAGCAGTGAGGTTAAAGCAGTGATAGTAAAGCTGGCTGGCTGTAGAGGCTTGAATTTTTGCTATCGTCTAAGCTGATGCTACAGCTATTAAAAAGACAATGTTCACAGAAAATGATAAGGAACTGTCATTTCAGTGGCTTCAAAAACTTCATCATGGTACTAACAATATGGTGAGGTCCCAGGAGGAATGGGTCCTGGGGCTGAGAGATACATAAGTGAGACTGGCAACACTGGAGTGGGAAAACTAGTTATATTGAACTGGAAAAATACACAGATACTGCTGCTAGCCGATACGTTGTGTGACTTCAGCAGAGAAGGCCACATCAAGCATCCGGAGTCAGCATTACAAACATCCCAGAAAGCTGACGACAGAGGTAGTCTACCTCTGTGAAGAGCTTTCTGTAACGGGTAAGTTCTGGACAACTTGCCTGTGGGCTCCAAGCACAGGACAGCAATGATCACCTAGTTCTGTTTATCTTGAGCCCACATCTAAATTCAAATGAACGACTTTTTTGCCTGTGGCATGATTGTCCCTGTGTGAGATACTGCCTCCAGAATTAACCCTTCCAATTTTTCAGAATGAAATAGGTATTCCCCTTCCCATTTTGATGATATCTTTTAGAAAACAACTTCTTAAACTATCAAGAAGAGGAAGGAGAGAGATTAGGATAGGCAGGAGACAGAACTGAGTAAGATCCTCATAGATGTTGAAGATTCACTGGTCTCAAGGACTACAGAAAAAAGTAAGCAAAGGGAGTGAAGGAAAAGGGAGGCTGTTCATGACTCAATGATGGCCTCATTTCTGTCACAAGGTATACTTAATAGTACTCCACAGAGGAAATTGGCAAGGACTTTATGTACTGAAAGCCCTGTATTATCTTTGAGATATTTACAGTTACAGAAGCAAGTGGTTGAAGGCTTCCATCCAGAATATAGTTTGCTTTTCTCAACTTGCATAGTTTCACATCATTTTAATGAGTACAAAGCAGAGGCTTGTAAGCCTAAGGGAATGAAAGCTTCCTGAATCCTTGCAGACATTCCAATGCTCAATGGAAAAGTTCTAAAGACTGCTCTGTAACCTCTCTGGATATCCGAGTCTCCAAGGATTTGAAACCATATGCTGCTTAAAATGACTTATGACACCCACAGTCTCACTGATGTGCTTGTTCTACACACACTTCTCAGCAAACAGTGACACCTTACCCTGCTCAGATATTCAGGTTGGCAAACCAGCACTTAATACTAGATGTGGCTAAACAGTAATTAGTAATGAAAGGACAGAAATACTACTACTGACTCCTACCATGTTACCTTAACCTGTGAAAGACACAGTTAAGGCACTTTGATAATGTACTACAAATGGGCAGGTAAAATATCATGCGTTAAATTTAACGTACAATACACTAATGGTTCATGTCCTAGCAAAACTTTGTTAAAATGGAGATTCATTAGAATAAAGACGACACAGAAAATATAGTAATTTTAAAATGGACCAGCTAGCATTGCTTTATCAATTACAGCTTTAAATATATCTATCCCAGTTAAGATATCTTGTTTGGAAGATAAGTGATCCAGTTCTAGAGAACATTCTTTTTAGAAGTTATTTAGCACAGCACTATTTTTCTTTATAGTGCTGTTTAACTACTCTCTCTCAGAAGTAAAGCATACATCAGGATACTGATTCAAACAGCTGTTATTTCCATGCTACTTCTATATATATCTGCTGTTTATAGCATGTGTATAACATGAAGTTACTCAAAGAGGTTTATTTTCTACCACATCACCGTGCATTCTACAGTGTATGCCCTGGAAACAGGCTGTTTAACGAGGACTAATTCCTTTGAAAGCATTGTGAAATAACCACTTATTTGCAAGTACCCACCTTGACTAGTCAAGTCAGGTATAGCCGGGGACATTAGATGCATTGTTCAAGTATAGTTCTCAATAAGCTACATTAATTTCTTCTGAAGTGTTCAGGTATGTGTATAAATGTTGGTACTAACAACATTAAACTTCTTTGTGTATAAAGCTATAAGTGTTATATAGAAAATTAAGTTTCTGATCAAAAGGACAATGGTTGTGATTTGATTTAGAGGGTTTGGGGGGGGTGAAAAGAGAGGGAGAAGGCAGGTAGAAGAAAGGTTGAGAGAAAAGCAAAAAATGTCTAAATAGCAAAACCATTTCCTGGAGCTCAGGAATTCCTTTTTCACTAGTCTGAACAGAGATAAAGTCCAGACAGACTTGGCTGTAAAGAAGGCACACTAAAAGCTTTAAGATATATAAAACATTAAAAGCATTGTCCTTGAAAATGTTATTTTTCTATAAGACTAAATCCATTTTTATGACAATAGTTTTGATTTAATAAGCTTTTTTCCTTTATCTCACTGCTCTAAGTTCAGTTTAAATTAAATTTACCCTAACAATTCGTAACTGTCTATAATTTTCAGTCATGTACAATACATTTTGCTATGTTTTTTAATTTTTAATACAATAAAACCAAGATAAATATGTATGGCTTATTGAGATACACTGTACATTGTTAAAATTTTAGGATCAATTCTGAAGCTTTCATAAAAATATTTTAATTGTCTAACCGTCGAACAGTTATATGACCACAAAGATAGGTTTAGGAAGAGTAGAATTTTATTCTCAGTTTTAGCTGAGAATTAAAAATCTACTGACAATGTGATTTTTCAGATTTTTGTAAAACAGAAACCTAATATAATACATTTAAGAGATACATAACTGTTTTGCCAAATACACTGTAAATGTCTTTATGGTAGTACATATAACCTGAAGTTTTATTAATATAAAACAGTTCAAGTCTGAAAAGGTGACAAGAGACAGCCACATTTGCCATAGATTCTGGGTGCAAGACTTAATTAGTATTAATTAAAGAGATTTTACTGGGTTCTAAAGTGATAGTTAGGATCATCCCTCCGAAATTATACACTCTATGCACGATATGTCAACAGCTTGACTTACATATTCACCATACGTCTCCTGTGCTGGAGGTGGTGGAAGAGGCCGGTAGCCTGCAGGTGGAGGTACTCCTCTTGCTCTGGGTGCTAGAAGTCCACGGCTACGACTGACTGGTCCTCTACTAGGAGGCACTCCTCTGGGTGCTGGTGCCCCTCTCGGTACTCCCGCTGGTGGTGGAGGCACTCCTCCACGGCCCCTGTGAATATACGGATCACTTACCATTAAATACTACACCCTTGGCCTCCCTTTCAACAGCTCCCTCCCCCACATCATCACAATTTTGCTTTGCTACTGCCAGAAAAAGTCTAAAAGAGGTTTATAGTCTGTCATTTTTCTGTATGCTTTAATCCAATTACACACATATGCAAAAAATGCTGAAAGATACAAACTAGACATGTGATTCAGTGATGAACTTCTCACTAGCTTGAGCCACTCTCATACACAGAGACACCCAAACCAATTTGCTGGAATCAGTCAACTTCACTAGAATTTGACTTATAGTATGTGAAATCACAATCATAGAGTAACAGGTTAATTTGAAGCTGTCAGGCTATATCATACTCAAACCCTGCACAGAGGAATCAGTTGCAACTCCCTTCTGATCTGTGTAAGTTTCTAAATGCAATCCAAAGATCACACTGCATGTAAGAGACTGAGTGGGTCACAAAAATTACATTTTCTTCTGGTTCTAAAGATGAGATTTCCAGCTGTTGCAGGAAACATTCAAACATGTAATAAATGTGCAGGGTGATTATAGGATGTAACCTGATGTTCTATATGTATTTAAGAACAAGAAATAACAGTATGTTTGTTTTTAAAGTTCTGAAAGAATGATAAGCATTAACTTCCATTCCATTACTTTGGACACTTCACATACAGATGAAAAATCTGAGACCTAAATCAGAACAATTTTCAAAAATATTTGATCCATTTAGAGGTGGCGTTCCCCCCTGCCTCCCTATAGTAAAGGGAGAGACTTAGAGGTACAACCTGTGAGAAATTTGCATCATTTATCCTCTTTTAAACAGGATGTCTAAAACATTGCTAATAGACATCTCCTTTTTAAAGGAGATCATTTCACCCCATGGACTATAATTAAGTTTAAATGACTGCTCTGTAGGCATATAGACTTGTTCTGAGGAAGTTACACCCTTATTGTATATTGTAACAGATACATAGAAGAAAAACAAGCACAAGCTCCACACTACCTTTCTACCTATCAAGCCATCATCTAATTAATCTCAAGAGTAGTAATTGAGTGAAAATACTCTGTCCTGATTTCATTAGAAATTTCCAACTTAAGCAATATTATAAAGTTCCAGATCTGGCCTTAAAATTTCCTATCCCATTTCAAATAAGTCATATAATTTCTCATTGGTAAGCTTATCAGAAAAAATATAATCATTTTAGCACAAATAATTAGTATTTGAAAAACTGCATCACTAAGTGAAGAATGCAAAAATGTAAATACTTGATACAATCAGGATATATTTTATTAATTCTCATTACTGATCAAAACACAGTCACAAAGTATTTTAAACAAGCCTAGAGAGTAAGTGATTGAAAACTGTGCTTATTACTTGGTTTTGGCTAATCTGTAGAATGCCTCCTCAGGACAGGGTACCAGCTGCTTATTTGACTTCATTGTAGTGGGGGCAGGGGTGAGCAGTGAAGTTCCCAGACACAGCCTGCTGAAGTAATATAAAGAAATAGCAAATGTGATACTTTCCAAGTGAAGCCAAAGAAAGGGAAATGAACCTATTGGCATAGACAATAGTCAATACCAAGTTAAAAAAAAGTCAGTAAAAGGACTCAAGAATCACTAGCCATAATCTTCACGGCATCCTTCAGACAGGGTGCAAGTGAAAGCAGCAGGAAATGGGACATGCTGAAAAACATGGAAAAAACATTTGAGGGAGGGGAAAAAAAAAGTACAGTTTTTAGAGCCAGCATAGATTTATTCTTGAAGAGTAATTAAAACACCAGATCCACATGATGAGAAGGTCTTTTCTGCATTTCAAAAAAACAGTTAATAGGATTGGAGTGGTGATGGCTGGGAAATCATTTCTCCTATATTAGGAGACCATTTACATGCTTTGAAGAGTTACTATAGGAAGAATAAACAATCTGAGATGTATAGTTCTGTCACACCACTCAGATGGTTACTGCACCAGGCTGGAGGAGACTAGAAAGGTGCAGAGATAGGAAACCCAGTAACAGGAGAGTTCAATTACCACCATGCAGATTTGAGTCATATGAGGGTATGATGCTAAGAGCAAATTTTTAGAAACTGTAAATTGTTATTTCATTAAGAAGTTATCAGGGAACCAAAGAAGTTTGATTGACATGAGCAATGAACAGAAACTGACTGAAAATACTGAGGAACCACTTTGAATGGGAAGCTTTGCATACCTTTGCAAAAACAACAGATCAGTTCTGGTATTGCTTAATTTGAAAAAGGGCACTATATAAATTATGTTTAAAAAGATTTAAAAGAGTAAAATGTATATACACAATATGGGAAGACATTTAGAGAAATCCCATGGGAAGTCAGAGCAAATACACAACAATTGTCAAAAAAGAAAAAGCTTGAGAAAGGGCAAAAGGAGCTCAGTAAGGCTGGAACAGCAGGGTAAGGAGAGGTATTAAAAGAGGTATCACTTGAAAAGCTGAACCCATCTCTAATGTCAAAGGACAAATGCTAATAAAACAAATATAAAATACTCAGAAAAGCAGGTCAGAGAATTTAAAGAATTTGTAAAAAGCCTAAAAGTCTTTCAAACATCCTGGAATTTGGAAACCTGCCAGAGTCTGAGGCCAAATCACCAGTGAAGAACAGTAAGAAGATATGTATATATGTATGTATACATCCATTAAGTTTTTTGCTACACAATCAAGAAAGATCAGACAAGGTTCTCATGCTAGAGTCTTTCCTTATGGGGAATGCATTGGATGGTGCTGCCAACTGACTTCAAAAGAAATTACTGAACAAAAGGAGCAATTAAAAGTAATTGTACTATCTTTCTATAAACTACAACAGGAGTTCAGATGTCTGTTTCTTTAGATCTTTAGAGATGCTCCAGACCCTTGATCATCTTTGTGGCCCTTCACCAAACTCTACGTAGTATGTCCTTGTCCCTCTCATACCTAGGAACCCAGAACTGGACACAGCACTCCAGGTGGGGCCTCACCAGCACTAAATAAAGGGGAAGGATCACCTCCCTTACCATGAAATCAAATTCATCATGGCTCCTAGTCCCTCCAAGTCTTTCACTGCTTGCTTCTTTGACCAAGGACGTCATTCTGCAGGCCAAATTTCAGCTGCCATCACCAACTCTCCTTGTCTTTACACACAGCCTACAGACTATTTTTTTTTTTTTTATAAAGACACCTAAAATAGCCTTTCTTTTCAAATTACATGAAAAATTATTTGGCATGGAGATTTCAGGTGACATCAAAACCTTAATACAATCAAGGGCTCCTCTCCCAATATCAGATATTCTTTCATGTTAATTGAGGGTTTAGAAACATAGATTTTGAAACTTTCTGGAGCATCAGTGATTAAATACCAAATTCCCATTTATTTTAATTAAAATTATGGCACATTTGTTCAAATAACTACGAAACAGTCTTGATCCACAAGTTTGGTACAAGTACACAATTCATGGTTTCACAAGCAGCACAACTACTGGAAATAACTTTTCCTTTTGATAAAGAAAACCGTGCTATATTAACCCTCAATCAGAATGCTTCTGAATCTGAAATTTGTTCAGTCTCCCAATACATTTCCTTGCCTGTTAGCCCTCTTAATCCTTCCACTATTTCTTTGTTACAGAAGAAAAAGATCTTTGTTTCCACTTTGATAGGCCACAAAGCATTTTCCCCAAACCTTGAAAGTTGTACGTTATCAAAGCTCATTTGTCAGCCCATGTCAGCCTTGACTACCTGCTCATATTCTGAAATACAAGGGTCTTTTTGCCTTTATTTTCCCTGCTCACTACCACGCTGTCATCTCATTCCCTTTCAGAAGTCTTTTGAATGTCCTCTTTACCCCAGTGCCCATAAGAACATCTTTCACAGTATTGAGACTGCCAATATATCCAGGCTAATGGTGTACACAAATGGGCACTGAACCCCCCACATATCTGTCTTCAAACTTTTTGTATACTTTGATTGTGTAAGTACTTTGAAACAGAGTTAACGTGTCTTATTTTCAGGACACCTGAAAGAAAAAGGTCCTTGCCTGTGATCCCTCAGCTTTATGATACTGCAAATACACAAGTACTGAAGCATGACAGGAGACACTAGTGTTTGCTTTTTTTTTGCTACGTTTGTAAGAAAAACTCTACTCTTCTGAATCTTATGTCAGTATACTATCCAGAATCTCACAGATTTCTTTGGATGAGGGAAACCCTACTCCTTAAGTACCTATTAACAGTATTTTATACTAAACAGCCTGTAGTAGTTAAATAGACATTACTTAAACATACTCAGTAAATCCTAGCTTCTAGTCAGATGCTATTATCACCTCCAGACATGCTTTAACAAAGTGATCATCTATGGATTTGAGAACATTGAATCCTACTCTCAAAGAAACTTTTTACTGCCCTAAAACAGATTACTACAGCTATGTGAGAAAATTTGAAATACTTCTGTTTCACCTTTATTGGTTTTGGTTTTCCTGAATTTATTAATCTGGCAGGGGTGAATCCAGTGAAGGAAGTTAACCGTTTCCCATTAAATGCACAGGTAATTTAGGTGGTTAAATTAAGAATAATTTTACTCTCATAGCTATATAATTAACTTACAGGCTCTGCAGTGAAAAGGTCTTTTTCAATCTGGGTACCATGGACTAGACCAAATAAAGCAAATCCCAGTAACTCATTTAATAACTTTTGTTTTAAAGTTACCAGTGTACCAGAATAGTGGGGGGAAATAATGTAATTTAACTCATATGTCACAGCATCCCTTGAAGATAATATCATGAAAACTGTTTCTGTTGGAACCTGGATCTTCCCCCATAACGTTATCTCATTATTTATACTTGCAATTTAGTATGAGAGGAAAAACAGAATAATAAGTGAAGCACTAAATTTCTATAAAACTATCATAAATACATTAGAGAATGGGAGAACTGGTCTTTCACAAAAGTGTTAGAATGTGCTAGTGTGATTTGTAAATACAGTAATTATAGCAGATAATTTTAATGTATAAATACCTGAAGTGTACCTTACTGTGTACAGTTAAAATATTACTTAAGAACTGCATTTTGTAGCTGATTAATCTCTCGCTGTTTGAATAAAGAGTTTAATGTGTGGAAAAACATTCTAAAGAAAATCCAGTACCACTCAGAGCCACATTATACTATGGTAGACTCAGAACATTTATAAGTAATTCACAGGTATTAATCTAATCGTTGATTGCCACTAAAATAGTATTTTACTAACTCATACAACTTAAATACACTCACAGAAAACTACTTAAATACTTCTTCTTTGGCCTTTATCAGCAATAATTTGACATACCTACTTTATAGTAGTCCCATAGTGTTTCTAGGATTTGTTTCTAGCAAACTAAGTTATTGCCCTTGACCATAGCAGGCATAGCATCTAGACAATACTCCCTTCCAGCTTCCCTCAGCAATAGCTCTACTCTATCTTTTCATTTATCACTTTCTTCTCTATAGTATTATACTGATTTTTATTTCAAGCTTCTCCTTTCACTGGATGACTGAGTTAATAAAATTACTCTAATTATGAAGTCACAGCTAGAGTTAGTTCACAGCTTTCTTTCACTTTGCTTTTGCAAAAGAACAACAATTAAATGAGTTTATGCAGTATGAAGCTCCTTTTCAATATCTCCCCTTCTGGAGGGGAAGTAAATGTAAGAATAGCTTTAAAACAAAAATAATTGTGAAATTTAGGACCAGTTCTCTAACACTATTATTCAATGAGGAAACACTTGGAATTCTTTAATTTTAGCATTCATAGTTCCATACATCTGCAAGGATTTAAACTGTTCAATAAATGGATCTAATTTGTTACCAAATGTTGATATATTTTCTTTCTTTGAGCACAGCCAACTACTGTCCATGTTCCTCAAACAGTAAATATTTTTGTTCAGGTTTTATATTAGACATCTGAAAAATAACAGACCTGTTATTTTAAAATGTCAGCACCAAAAATACTGAACACTGATATCCAGATACCACTCACAGAGCTAGGACTCCTGCCTTTTCATCTCTTTTTTAAATGAGAGTCACCATTCAAGTTAACACTCTTAAGCAAGTTTTATTTCACATTTTTATTTAAAAACAGTAATATGTATGTTCATGTTCCAGTTCTGTGAAAAATGGGAAATTTATCACAAGACTAAAGAAACAAAACACACTGAACATAATACCTGCCTTCATCCTGGATCCTGAACTGGCTTTGCCAAATATTTTTTTTGTGCTACAGAATCTTTTGCAGTACACTACCTACATGTTCAACAAAAAGTTATTCTTCAAAGAAGAAACCAGTTGATTCCAGACATATGACAGGAGAACAACTGGAAGTTGTGAACACATTGCAGCAGTGATCCACATCACCTCATACTACTTCTGACATATAAGACAGCAAATTCTAACCTACAACCTCTGTAATAGTTTTATTTTTCCCCAGATAGAGTGACAGTCATTCAACCATTATGATCCCAGCCATGCATACACTGAAATATGAATAAAAAGAATAAATGGGAAAGTAAAAAACCCCACAATCTCATGCAAGCATAAACCCGAATTTTGCTATTTCTTTAATTAGACTATTCCTACATGTTGGCTTTATGAGAAATTACATTTTCCTCCCCTCATCTTAGTGAAACCAAAACATCTGCTTTCAAATACAATTCCTCTCAATCTGGGGAGTGAACCCAACCTTACTGTGGCCTTTCAATACTTAAGGGGGACTGCTTACAAGAAAGATGGAGAGATACTTTTTACCAGGGCCTGTAGTCACAGGACAAAGGGCAACAGTTTTAAACTAAAAGAGGGTAGATTTAGATGGGACATATGGAAAAAATTCTTTATGATGAGGGTGGTGAGATACTGGAACAGGTTGCCCAAAGAAGCTGTGGATGCCCCATCACTGGAAGCGTTCACGGCCAGGTTGGATGGGGCTTTGAGCAACCTGATCTAGGGGAATACGTCCTTTCCCATAGCAGGGGGGTTGGAACTAGATGATCTTTAAAGATCCCTTCCAACCCAAACCATTCTATGATTCTAACAGTGATTTCTAGCTATAAGTGACATGAATTGGTTCCCCCTACCCCACCTCAAGGTAGCAAAGATGATCTATCCATATTCTTAGACTTACTATTATCATCCTCTAGAATTTCACTTTTCCAATATATCTTAGTTCGAGTCAGAATTGAGGGATCCTTATATCTTGTTTTTACTTATTCTTGAAATAGGAATGTGAAGTTTTAGAGAGGAAATGCTACTGTATTTGCAAAATGTCCTTAGAGGTGTACATTAGCATGTATGTTAACACGTTTATTTGCAGTCTTTAGTTAATCAGAAGTCCCAATTCAGATTTCAGCAGTATTATCATTTATATTGCACTGATTCAGGATAGGAATTCAAATGCATTAAAGAAACACTGAAAGTTACATCTTCTAGCTACTCACTGTAACAGCATCACATTAAACATCATGGATCCTCTAAGCTTGCTAGCACAATAAATTAAGTAACTGGTATGATCCTTCATTTTATATAGTCGCCTCCAAAAAAACATTTAAAAACAATGTCAGTTTACGATAAAAACAAAAGGAATGAAAGCCAGACTTTCACCAGGGAAAGGTTCTCATGTCCCTTCTCTTGTGGCACAGAAGACGCAGGTACCGACTAAATAGGTTGAATGCTTAGCATTAACATCACAGAAAATAGCAGCGTTGTGATTATATCTAAAGGTCATCTTTAACAGTATCAGGATGAAGGAAAAAAATAAAAATGGGGGGAAGGGGGGAGAAGGAAGCATTTATATGCCCAAGATCAATGACAAGGAAAACACATTCCTAAAGGTAAAGCTCAACACACACACAACCTTTCTGCAGCGAATTCCATCCACTCACCCCCAAACTCTTACTTGGCTCTAGAGTCATAAAAATTTTAGTCAAGAAAATCTGGTACAAGCCAAAAATAGCAGAATAAAAAGTTACCAAACCACAACCATTAGGAAATTACTTACCATATACAGGAATACTTGTGCACAAGCTAGAATTTTGTATGCAAGCACAACAAATATATTGTTTTCTACAAAGTAAAATTTTGGTATGGAGCTAAACACACACGTAACAAAGTCTTCTTAAAAGAAGGCACTTGATAAGATGCATTATCTCCAGTTTCAACATGTCTGATAAGGAGTAAAAAAAGGCATAAATTAGTACTTTGGGTTTTTTTTCCCCAAGTGAAACTATTCAGGAATAATAAAGGCTTAAAAAAATTAGGAACTTAAATACACTCAGATATTGCAGATATTGCATCCTCAACAGGATGTTTCATGTATCAAGGTTGATATCTTAAAAATATTCTATAGATTACAAAGAGAGGTTAGGATCAAGGTTTTAGACTTCATTTTACAAGTCTTCTCAGACTTTGCTTCAACCTCTCCTGGATATCTCAGGGATGCTTGCTATTAAAACTGTTTTATTTAATACTAAGACAAAGCCTTTAACAAAGCTTTCCTTCAACGAAAGTATTACTCACTGAAATCAATTTGTGCTAAAAAAGAATCAGAGCATTACAACTGAGTTTGAGATCTTTAACTCAATGGCTGTAGTATCTCAGTAGCAATAGCATTGAATTTCACTTAAGGAATATGCTAACAGAGCACTTCAATTTCTGAGGGGAAAAAGTCTTGGAGTTTAAGACAAGCCTTAAAGTAAGGACAAGTCAAACAAAAACCCAACCTTTCAGTTTTCTTTAGAACACATAAAAAAGGAGATTACAAATACAATTTTTAGCTGTCATCTCCAAATCAAATGCTAATGACATTTAAATTTACCTTGAAGACACTTCAACAGTTGTAGGTCAACAGGATGAACTACAAAGGATTTTGTGAGCTACCTAACAGCATGTATGTCTTAGATAAAATGCAGGTTTGAAAAAACAATTTACCAAAATCCAGAGGATGGAACTAGTGATGTCAGAAATTCAGTACTATGAAAAGTTAGTTATGCATGCATGTGCTAGATACTAATAGTGAAAGTTAGGTATGAAACTTTAGTGGTAAGATCAGACCAAACAGTAACTTCTGTATCAAACGCTAGCTTAAGGACATATAAAAATGAAGAAAACATGAAATAGAACTGTGAGTGTCTCTGTACTGAGCATCTGTAGCAGAGCTGTTACAGGCATCCATGAGAAAGTTAAAAACAGACATTTAAGAACTGAAGTAAAATCAACAAAAAACTCATCTCCAAAATCAAATGAGAACCCTAATTTGCAAGCACTTTTGTATGGCTGATTACAGTGCTAAAGAAGTGAACCTTGGTATATAATTACAACTACTCTGAACATTAAAATCAAGAAAAGAAGTGGAATAGATATATTACACAATATTACTTAAGAATATAAGAACAAAAATTTGTTTAGAGAAAATAATTATATTCTTACAGGGTACAACCAACAGTAAGTGTAAATTCTCTAAATTAAGATTAATTCTGCATTGCGTTTGCAATCGTTATTACAGGATACATGTAACTAAACAGATCTGTATAAAGGGAATAATTCCTCAGTGCTTTTTCTTCTAACGTGCTTAATCTGAGTTAAAACGCTTCAGAATATTATTTTGAAATTATTTTAAAAGCTGAAATGTAAGTTTCAAGCTTGCATTAATAAGCACCATAGCCACAAGTGAAGGAAAATAGTTCACTGTAGAAAACTGTTACACTTAGCTGCTGCAGCCACAATCTCTCTGCACTGTAACAAAAACAGTTATGCACTTTATTTAGTTTTTGTTTTCACACTTCGGGACTCAAAGGAGTTGAAGCTGTTATCCCAGTACTGCAAGGAAGATAGGGGATGCTAGACTAAAAATAAAACAAAACATCTCCTGTGTCAAAGAAAAATAAAGCAAAAGAAGCAGTAGATTTGCCTATTCCTGAATCAAACAAAAGCCACTTTTTAATGAAATAAGCACAATGCAGATGAGACTAAATCAAAATTCTACCTCCAAAACACTTCCATAACATTATTTCATCAGGACTATAAAAACTTGGTAATACAGTAAAAGAAATATGTATATTCCATAAGTTAGAGACATTCACCTGAAATTCATGTCAATCAAGGCAAGATTTACCAGGTTTTTCAAAGCCGTGAGCTCCATAGGGCCAATACACAGACCCTACATGCACCTAAGGAGCAACTGAAAGTTAGAAGTCAAGCAGCACAGAAGTCCTACTGTGCTGCTCACAGTAAGACTGAACATCTTTATGATGTACATTGTTTCCTAACTTAGGTACCATTCAAGTTTCATAAGACAAATTTCAGCACCTTTGTTAATTCAGTCTAAGCTGCTTAGACTACCTTCAGCAAATCAAGATTTGTTTCCCTTATCTTTTGCTCTTATTTTGGGGGTCCTTCACATATTTCACTACTGTACTCTGGGGGCTTTTTTTGGTGAAGGGAGAAGCTTAAAATACACACATCCACATTAAATTCCACTGCAGCTGAGATACTTACCTGGACAAAGCAGGAACTGGTACTCCTCTTGCTCGAATAGATGGTTTTCCACGAACTACTGGAACTTCTGCGTTTTCTGAACCACCATTTAAATATGTTAGTTCTTGAAGTTGTGCCTGTCTGATTTCATCATTGTAGTCCTAAAACAGGGGGCAGAGTGAGAAAAAACCAAACTGTTCAACCACCACACCAAGTTAGTATCAGCAAACACTGCTCCTGAAAGTCTCCTCTTAAGGTTGAACATCCCATTTAAAAAGTTTAATATGCAGAATGTTATAGGCATACTATTCAGTCAAAAATTTCTAAAAGAATTCTACATATTAACTGCAATTTTTTCTCGGGCATGTTTTTCTTTTCCACTGCATATTACCTCCATGTAGCTTTACCAATTAAAATGCCAATGTTAAAATGCTGTAGATAAGGGGAAACAACAAAAACAAAATCAAGGTCCCATTTCTGAGCTGAGATCTGGTTTGTAGTTCCAGCTGGAGAATGATAGTGTGTTAAAAGCAGCAAAAGTTGCATTGCCTGGTGTTGCAAAGCAATACAGAATACACTGTAGAGAACAGCCCCTGACAACTAAGGAGTAGATTAGACATCTACACTTTTAAAATCAGGAGTTAAAGAATAAACAATGAAATTCATTCAATACAAACATGCACAATTATCTAATAAGAGCTCCAAAAATTTCAATTCTAGAACATGCAAGGATAAACAATTTGAAGCCACATGGCTTGTTACTTATTCTGCACAAATCCTCTCAAGGTTTACCAAAAGAAAGCTGAAGTTATTTACATGGAATTAATACGGTACTTCTCAAATACACAAGAGTCTTTTCAGGGACCTTGAGTCAACCTCCAAAATTAGCACATCACACAGGAATAAAATAGATACAGCAATGAACTCTTGAGCTGTACATATTTTTCTACCATTTTTCTTCCACTTAAAGTGAGCCAAAGAATGCATCTGTAAAGGTGAATCAGAAAAAGAAATACTTTACTCCATGTGTGTACATACACACTAAGTATCAAAATATTAATAGGTCCTCTAATAAGAATGAAGTGATACTTCTGATGTTACAGTTCTTATCTTCTGCAAATCCTCCCATTTCAAAGAAGGCAGGTTTGTCCAAATACCATCTATTTTTACATTTCAATTACAAAACAAAGGATCTGCACCTCTTATTGGAAATCTGATTTTATTACATTTATGCACTAGGCAGGTACCAAAAGACTGTCAGGCAGTCTTGCATCAGACAACTCACTGAAACATAACTCCGCACTGAAAAGAGGTTAAAACATCTATGAACTCAAAGATCTCAATTATCCTTGAAACATTCTGTTTCCCCTAGCTTCCACAAACAGAACAAAGTTTTCCTTTACATGCCATTGCTGAAGATAGTTACTAGTGTTAAAAAAGTGGCACTACAAAGGCATTTTGTCCAAACTGTCTTAAATAGGCTCTGAAATTTAACTCACAACTGTCCATCTGAGATCATCCTCTATTTAGCAGTAGAAACCAACCAGCAAACAAGATGAAGAAAAAAGTCTGGAAGACTGAATCAACTGTTTCAAACTGCATAATTGAAGCTTTTGAGACAGATTCCATTATAAAAAAAACTTGGAACCAATACACAGCCAAACTGTCACAGGGAGTAGAATAGAAATGGGCAATTGAACACTATTCTGGCCAACTACTGTGCAAAAACTCACTTTATATTTGTACTTTGTTGCTGGACCAGAACTGGCTACAAATGCCAAATTCTACACAACGTATGGAACAAAACTTCAATCTTGAAACAAAATGCTAATGAATTGTTAAATCTGTACCACAAACACAATACTTGGGTCTCAAAGTTCTGCCATAGCATATATGAGAGATGCCCTTTATAACTTCTCCACAAGACATCCTCCTCAGAATTGGGCTCCTGGAAAAATACCTTTGATCATTTAATATTAATTTCATTTAATTTCTTAACAAAGACATGCTTAGGTTGCCACTGTGCATTGGTCCTTTTTCTTTTCTCCCTGATGCTTTCTCATTTTCCTGTAGCATACTACTAGACATACCAGCAGCCTTAGTCACAGACAAGGACTCCACTGTGCAAAGGCACAGGACAGAAAATACGGTCTTTACCACATAAGCCAGAGACAGTAGGAGGATACAGAATGAAGGAGCAGTACAAAGAAGCCATGATAATCAGCAGTGTTAATCCATTAGACTCTGAAATGGATTCTCCAATTAAAAGTAACAGATTGTCAATTTATGAATACCCACTGCTGGAAAACAGCACACTTCAAGTCAAATTGAGGAGACAACAATCTCTTCCTCACCTAGGACACAAGATGGACATGGAAACCCTTTAGACTGCACTCCTCCCCTGTACAGTTTAGGCAGAGGCGACACTCAAATTTCAGTCAAATGCTGCTGCTGAATTTCAAGTGAACAGATGTACTCTCATTTTATGAATATTGCCCATCCTGACTGACTGCAGTCTTCTCTGAAGATGGAGGATGTTTTCCCCTGTAGGAACGACTATGTCAAGATACATACAAGGTATTTTCTCCCTACACGGAATTACTTACATGACCCAACTAAGCAACATTCTTTTAGCTTTTATCTGCAATTTTCACCCAGTCCTGATCAACACACTGGCAGCAGCTCTCCTTGGGATCATCTGTAACTTAAGACTTTATTCCAATTTATCATTCAAACTATTAGTAAAAACATTTTTTATTGAACATTAGGACAGATCTCTGCAAAACCCTATGCAGTTTTGCAAAACACCCAAGCAGATCTTTATCCTGGCAGTGAGCAATAAATAGTTATCAGGTTTCCAGCAACGTTTATACACACACCTTACAGTTATTCGCCAGCTTGCTTCAAGAAAAAAGTGAGAGTTTCCAAAGCCCACCAAGCTCTTCCAAATGCCATTGAACACTATTTCATCACCACACCTTACAAACTGAACGTGCAGGAGGCAAAGTAGACTACAGGAAAAACTTGTAAATTCTGCTCACATTGTAAATTGACTGCTACAGATTGTTCTCTCGAAGATATTTCCATACTTTGCTTTAAAGATGAGGAAAACAGCTCACTCAGATAACCAACAGCAAAGCATAATTAATGTTGTAGCTGTCAAAAGAATGACTGCCACTACTCAAAAATTAAGCAAAATAGACTAAGTCCTATTGGCCAAAAATGCAGTAATCGTGGTACAATACAGGACCCAGGGGGAGGTGAGGGTGGAAGTACCTGGCTTTTTGTCCTGACAGAAGTAATTCTGGGATAATTAATATCAAGCACAACATCCACCAATCTAACAGTCGAACAGACTGCAGACCAGAGGGTCTGGCCAGAACAAAGGGATTGGCTAATTTAAAGGAGGACAAAAGAATACACTTGAAGTCAGAAGCCACAATTCTACCTACAGAAGACAGGTGAGAGTCAAGGCAACATGATAAGCACAGCCAAAAAAACTCAAGTCAAGGTTTTGTAACTTGGTTTGAGTTATACCAGTAAAGGAAAGTACATCACTGCAGCTGCTTCAGGCTGAACTTCAATGCAAAGGTGTTTGTTCGTGGATCTAAAAAGATCTGAGAAGAGAGGCTAAGGCATTTTTGCTATAGTCAGCTACTACAAGGATATTTTGTATCCTACATTCTAGCACCAATTGTGATGGTATATTCAGGCCTGATCTGCAGACTGAACAACGACCATGTTTATAAATTAGGTTCAGCATCTAAAGTTGTTGGAAGGCATAGTTAGCTTACATTGTAAGGAGAACACAAATTAAGATCATAATCATATATACTGATAGCAGGACTTTTCTTGAAATAAAACTGATAATTTGCTAAGAAAACCACAACAGACCTTATAGAAAATAGAAATGAAGTTGCATTTAGCAGCAGTTAACCAAATGGTAGTTCTAGAGAGGACAAAGCTGCTCCTTATTGCTTCCTGGAGTGGCTGCTGCAAGGGGGCCGGGGGGAGGGGGGGCAGAAGAGATTAAGGCATTTAGAATCATTCTGATAAGATTACATTTGCAAAGCCAAAGGGAAATTAAGACAGTGTTGGCTTGATCCCATAGTTCAGAAAAGATTATGTAGCATCAGTTCAGCTCAGTACAATAAAGATGCAATGATCAAAAATTGAGATGGAAAAGTGTACAACCAATGAATGGAATTGCTTATTATCAGTCTGTAATTCTACTGGCTTAACAGCAGCAGAGTAATGGCTAGGTTTTGATAAGGTTACTTCATTTATTATGACATTAGGTGAATCAAGCTCAATGCAGAAAAAATAAGATCTCTGATGAAGGGGGCAAGGGGATCAGATATAGCCTTACTTCCAGTGCATGCAAATGCAAAAAGCACTTATCAAATTGAGCATGTTTCCGTCTAAAAAGAAAGCAGCTGTTTGCTCCCTAGACTAGCCAAGAACTTAATTCTCCCTTATCTCTTCACACAATCAAATCATGAATTATGTAAATACAGTAACCTTCAACATTATGACAGCCCAGCATTCCTACAAATATTCTGTTGAGTATCCCCTACCTAATCAATTAGGATGTTTGAACAGTAGTATGCTTATTTATCTCTTTTCATATACATCAAAAGCCATTTGGAACCTGCAGACAAAGTTATAATGTGGTGCTTGCTTCTTTATAACGAGAACATAATGCTCAGGACATTTAAAAACCAAAGAACTGTCTTAAGCTGCATCTACATTAGTGTGTTATTTCACATCAGGATGTATTCCTAAATGAACCTCCTGATGATGATTACTTATCATGCTTTGGTTCATGTAATGGAGTAGTATTGGGGCATATGAACTAACTTTCATTCAGACAAAAACATGCCAGAACAAACACTCAAGGAGCACACAATCAACTCCAGTCACTTGGGGACTTAGTGTGTACTAAACCTAGTCTAGATCCATGAAACTAAAATCCCCAAAATGCATACGGTAGCACTGTCAGGTCATCAGCACCAACTGCTTCACCCTACAGTACAGCTGGCAGTTCTACCCCCAACAGGCTGTAGGGGCCATACAACAGGCATCCCCAAATGGTCCGGAATACAGCTACACTGTCTATACTCTCAAACATTTATGTGCTGCTGTCAGACACACACCTTAGTGAAGTTTCCTTAGCTAGGTCTCCCACATTTCCAAGATCTGACACTAATCAGTAACAACACTTGGATAACATTTTCAGCAGTAAAAATAAACAGAAGTCAATGCACCTTGAGGATGCTTTGCTTTCTATACCCATTCATTTGATAACCAATACAAATAGAAGAACGTTCACTGAAGAGCTAATACAGTTAGGAACTTCACACACAGTAACACCACCTCAAATGCCCCAGCTGCTTAAGAGAGCTTGGATTGTTCCAAGAAGTTTAATGTCACAAAGCAATCAAGGACGGTCCTTACATGAGAAGCAAATAAAGGAATCTTCTGTAGAAAGACACTGGAAACCCTGCAACACCATTGTCTATACATATCCCAAACCTGGAGTACAAACTTATACTGGAAATCACATCTCATTTTATACATCCATACACAAGTTGAAGTGTACACCAGAGGATAAGTATAACCCATGTATCACTAGCTTTGTGAAAAAAATGAAGGTACAAGATAAAATTGTATTGATTCTCAGCACTGAACACTAAACCAGGATTACGGGTGGGAGCAATACTACAACTTCAAATTTATTTATTCTTAGTGAAACAGAAACCTATGCTGATGCTTCAGGTGTATCAAGAACACAGAAGAGGCCTACCTTAAGCAAAGAAAGTTATTTTTCCATATTGTACAGATTTTTTACAATTATTTGTAAACTTAATACTTTGCACATGACCAGTTAAGCAAGAATAAGTTGTCTTTTACTATAAGTCATATCATGAAATGAGAATGTATGTGGACAGTTATGCATTCACCCAATAACTGCCTACATCAAAATGAAGAGTATTTGTAAACATCACCACTTTTCACAGATGAAGGAAATAAAGCAACATGACCTGACCAATATCATACAGTAAGTTAGTTTTAGAGACCAAATTTCTCACTCAAGACTACCAGAATTCTTATGAAAAAATTAAAATACTAACAGGGATGAGGAACTTCTTGATTTCTTCCAATGCATGTCCCATTCTGGCATACGCTTCTGCTGGTGGAGCAAATACTTCAATTAAAACATGCAGGTCATCATTTAGGTGGAAGTACTTTGCCTCTCCACTTTTTCTCAATTCTTCCTCCTAGGAGATAAGAAAAGAGTTGGGTTTTTTCCACCTTCTTATTTTAAAGATATTATAATGCAAGCTTTAAAGTTGCTTCAGAGGCATTTGCACATATTGTTTACTCATGTTCAGATGTCAACAACTAATAAGATATAGAATTACATACTTTTCTGATACACATGAAAGCAATCATGTTGCTAAAATATTAAAATAGTATCAGTTGGCTTATCAATAGTAAGTGACTAGTAACACACAATATAGGACCCATCAGCTGCTCACATACAAAAACTGTAGCACAAGGGAGAATGTTCCCAGGAGTTTTCCAAAGTACACCAGTTTCATGTAGAAGATGCTGAGAAACATAAGTGAACTTGAAGCCTCTTTTCTCAAAAGTCTTTAGAAACAGGTTTGATCTAACATTCCACAAGAGCAAGATTCTTTTACCAATGTTATTTCAATCTTAGCATTATTGCACTGCTCAGATACTTATTTATTTTCTGTTCTCACTGAGATTTCTACCCCATCAGTACATCCTTCACAGAACTGTGCTACTTGGACATGAAATTAACAGCATCTGAGATGAGGGAGGAGGACATTAGAGAAAAAAAGAGTTCACTAGCTATTTCAGAAGAGAGTTTACTTGTTTTATTCTGCTTCACCCAATCCACTTCAATAAGACTGAGAAACTATGATTTCAATGCAGTGGAGCACAGCTCAGTTGTCAAATACTTGCATTCACATGCAAAATGTTCACAGACCTAATGGACATAATTTGTTAGTCTCAGATAGGCTCCCCCCCACGTGTATCTGACAGGTGCATCCCAAGAGACTAATCCACCATTAAAAATAATTTCATTGCATTACCAGACAACATTATATCAAATACTTAGCAGTTCTGCTATCTAAAAAAAGCTCTAAGAATTCTCCCCTGCTGCTTATTGTATTTAGCAAGCCCCAGGTAAGTACTTCATCCTTTAGATCACTAAAATTATAGTTTCAATGATAGTTGAAATCTCCTCCCACGCACACCCCTTAATTGTGGGTTGAGGTTTATATGTGACAATCCATTTCTGCTTCTCATAAATAACATTCTTGTCATCATACTTCATGTTTGACTATGGGGATGTTTAAAAAAAATCAGCAGAATCTAGTTAGCTGTTAGAGCATCCACAGCAAGAATATTAAGAGGCCAGAGTCAGCAGGCTAGACTTTGTCAGCAAAACCATTATCTTGTCAATACAAATAAGATCTTAGAAATAGGAACTAATATAAACATTACAGCTGTTAAACATTTAGTTTTAATAGGAACTGTTTCCCACTTTAAGGACAGTTATTCAAGACATGAACTGTCATCTAGCACTGGAAGCTAGATGTTTTAATCAGTGGAGTTCCCATTTTGTGTTTTAGTATATACATGCTATCAGTCATTCCCCGTCCCTTTTTTTAAAGAGGAAAAAAATCATTGTGCAGTTAGATATACAGATAATTGAGAATTAAGAAAATTCATTTCTGTGGTTATCAATCAACTTGCCTGGTAATAGTAATAAGCAATAGAAGTCACACTTTCATGCGCAGTGCCCGGTGAAAAAGGATTTCAATCAGCAATTTTAAAAAAACATATGAGAAATTTCAGTGCAGGTTGTTCTAAAATCATTCCCATAAGCAAGCTTTTAAAGTAACTTTATCCTTTTTTCCTTGTTTCACTTGCAAAGTTCACTTTGATTAAAATATTTTTTTTTTTCAATTCTGTAACATGACTTGGCAACACACTACTCTCCACAGCTCTTCACAGCACACAGATGAGAATGAGCTCACTCACTGGCCTACATCTCCCAACCCTGGGCACACATTAAGCATTTCAGTTTTTTTTTATTTCCCATGATGACCAACACAAAAGCCACAGTTTGTTCCCATTCCAGTATTCCTCACTGACAGTATTTTTAGCTCCCACAAAATCTTCTGCCTTCCATTACTTGACAGTACATACATTGGCTAGGCTTGTCCAGTGCATGTGGATGCTGCTTGGCTGGCCAAAACAGAGAACATTTTTTCCCTCTAATGAAATGGAGATTTGAGAGCTGCTGAGAGGATGAAAGCAAACCAGATGTGGAACAACGGAGCTAAGACAGCTAGGTCCCCGCTTCCTTTTTTTAAGAAGGAATCTATCCTTTAAATCTCCATCTTCTTGCACAAAATTTATCACACCAAAAAGGTCATGGTTTGGACAATCAGATTTAACTTCCTGTTTTCCGTACAGACACATCCCTGCAGGACTGCACTCTGGGAGCCTTACGAGAGAGGTTACCCTGTTTGCTTTGTACCTTGTGCTCTTGTATTTCATCCCTTCATGGTCCAGAACAAAGGAGAGTACTAACACAGCTTATGATGTATAGCAGCACAAGGCATCTGGCAATATGCCTACTAAAGACAGTTAATATGCTTTGCCCGGTATTCTATTGTACCTATAGAGCCTTTTGCTTTTCATCCTACTTGTCAAGCTATCAAGAACCAGATACCTGCCCTAGAAGTCTACTGCTTTAAATCAGAAGTTGAGTAGCAGTATTTATCAAAATATGCTCGTAGTACTGTCCATTTTCATCTTCACTACATCCTTTGATTTAGGTTTTAAATTTCTTTAGGTACTACCTGATATCTATTTTTAATGTTACCTTAAATTTGGCCTCTGGTCAAATTTTATAAACCATTCAGAATACTCAAGTTGTTGAAAGGCCTGTACCAGTCTCAAACTATTGGTAACACCTGAATAACTAATTGGGGTGGAAGGCTTTAAGTTATTTCTTCAGATTTACAATATAAAAGCAATCTTGTCATGGAATAAAGAAATTCTGAAATGGGTTCTTTTACTTTTTCACTCTCCTACAGACACATGAAAGCCCAAGTAGTCTAGCAGAAGGTATCTCAGCACTGACTAGTGAAAAGTCAGTGATGAAGTGACAGCACAGCTTCAAAAAACATGTTAATTGAAGAGGAGAATTGCTGAATTTAGATATTGTATATCACAAGTAGATACATGAAATGGTCCGACAGATGTTGACAGATGGAAATAGAAGCCTAGACTGATTCTAGAACTCAGTTTAAGGAGTAAGGAACAAAGATATAGAAAAAAAGACTTTCCTGAACATGCTCTTAAACCCAAATCTCTTATTAGGAAGCATATTGGACATTCTAAAAAGGCAATTACAAGTCAGAGCTAGAGAAACACTGTTGCCCAAAATGAATTTAAAGTCAGACTGGTTTATCTATTACCCTGGTTTATCTAAATCTTTCCCTAGAGAACTTGCAAAAGGTAATGTTGATCTTTGCTATATTTTCTCAACCTTTCACATCACTTAGCTTTTTTCCACAAGTCTTTGAAGTTGTTAAAGTTCAAAAAGTTAAGAAAAAAATAAGTACTTAGAAATTTAGCTTAGAGAAGTCTATGAAGCTTACTGCCACTTCCTCAGGAAAGAGGTAATAATCATTATTTGTTTAAAACTGGTCATGTAGCAGGTATACTAGCATTTAAGTATTTAGAAATAACTGACGATCTGATCCAGAGCCTCCAACAACTGGTTCATCCCAGAATCTGTGACCACCATCACTAAGTAGCCACACAGCATATGCTGTCTCACTTCTAGTGACAGCAGTCAAAGATGCTGCAATGAACTTGTTAGAGACAATAGATCAGCTCCTCAGCTGTTTTGTGGTGCATATTTGGGTTCAGTGTAAGAGTATTAATTTACATCAGCTGAAGCTTTTTAATCTGTGATAATGTAATTCCAAAGATTTTGCTACCTATAACAAGAATTCTAACCACACTAGTGCTTCAAAACTGAAAATAGGGGGGTTTTCCCAGAAAATTTTTTAATTTTTTTTTAAATTACCGTTCATGCCATTGAACATTGTCTTATATCACCCATGCACTTCTGAAAACAAGGTTTGCTCCAATTTCCTGTTCACCAGGAGAATACAATATTGTTCAGAAGATTTCACTTTCATCTGACCCTTACATAAATCAAAAAGTCAGTGAGAATTGGAAGAAAATCCTACATAATTATACTTTTTAATCAATTCCTCCTGTCCTACAAGATGCAAAATAGCAAGCTAGAAACTTGTGGATTTTGTTTGGTCAGATAGCCCATTAGAAAACAGGGAGAAGCAACTATGCTGGAGAGACTATGTGGTAGACAAGTAACATTTGGAGTCACACGTGCAATGGAAAGGCAGTCTATCTCCCACGTGTGTCTCTAGGCTGGCTCATCACCTTGGTTCACCATGTATCTTCTCTAGACCAGTGCTTTGAGCATTGCCAAGGCAGCAATGAAATTGCTTGTTCTGGCACCTGGATTACCTGCAAGTACAAAAAGTAATGTACACTATTTACCTATCATTCTCCTATAGGAGCAACTCTGGTTTTTCTCCATATTTGAAATATATCAAACAGGGCAAGGGTAGGGCCTGTAGCAACAGAACAAGGGGTTTTAAACTAAAAGAGGGTAGACTCAGACTAGATATAAGGAAGAAATTTTTTACAATGAGGGTGGTGAAACACTGGAACAGGTTGCCCAGACAGGTGATAGATGCCCCGTTGTTGGAAACATTCAAGGTCAGGCTGGACAGGGCTTTGAACAACCTGATCAAGTTGAAGATGTCCCTGCTCATTGCAAGGGGGTTGGACTACATGACCTTTAAAGGTCCCTTCCAACCGAAACTATTCTATGATTCTAAGAGTGATATACTTCATTATTTGTCAATACCACACTAAAGTCTCAACTAGATTTTCCAAATAATGCAAAAACTGGTCACATGCAAGAATTTGCCAGCCATTCTCAGCAGCAACTTGTTGACACTGAGTAATTCAACCCTGGGCTTCTCTTCAGCAACGACCACTTCTTTCTCATACAGAAAAAAAGTATAATTAAGGTTTCTTATTTGCTAGTTCTCTGGACAAGTTTAATACAGTAGTTCCAAAATGCTAACCAAGAATGTATGAAGATCAAGGCAAAAAGTAAATTACTTGCTAGTGAAAGATACAGTTGAAACAATTAGTACATAGATAATCTACATGAAACCAGAAAAAATGTCTGAAGTTCTCTTGTTTGGTTAAGTTCTCCACGTACAGAGTCTCTGCCTTGCTGAGCCGTGTCCCCAAAGAACTAGGGATGAGTGCAACCTGGTTTAGTTTATTAGCTGATACAATCCCTTTGTAGCACCGGTACTTTCTTGCACATATCCTGCAGGTTCAATTGAGTACTGGAAACAGCGTCATTATTTTAGTCTGCTTTAGTTCTGAACGACACTTGCTGAAGGACTATTCCAAATAGGTACATACAAGCTATTCCAGCTGTATTATTCCAAAGTATCCAACTGGCTCGTCTCTATTGTCCCTTTTAAAAACACAACCAGACCCACAATGACAGGAATCTTACTGTTTCTTAACTCAGAGATTAATTGTATTGAAGTTTTCTGCAAACAATAGCTCAAACAACTTCATTAGCCACTTAATCTAAAAAAAATTACTTAAGCAGTTTTGGCTAGCATCTCAATTAAGAAAAAGTCAAATAAAAATTTGAACAATTACTTCATTACCAAAGGAAACAAGAGAAATTCAAATGATTCAAATAGAAACCTTTAAGACTCTTCCCCAGGATTCTGAGACTCCAGTTAGGATCTGAACTTTTCAGCGTGAGCTTCTGCTTTTATTAAAACAAACTTTTTTATACTGCAGAGCCATTAGAAAAAAGTCAGGGGCCTTCCTACTCCATGACACATCATATTTTGATATAGAAACATGTAATGCAGCAACAGAAGAATGTCAGTTTGACACATTCCACAAGAGCTGAGAAAGTTCACCAAGTGACATTTAAAAATGGAGACTTACTTTGTCATCCTGGCCTAGAGCAAATTTAGTTTATATTCTTTTTCTGGTTGAACTGTCATATTTCCTCTTAAAGTTACTAGTAATGTAGTTTTTAATAACTAATTGTGAAACACTTAAATCTTAAAGTTGCATTATCTGTATTATGTAACAGCTCCCATTCAAAAAAATCCCTCTCATCTTCAAGCCTTTATTATAGGAGAATATATTTGTATAAAAATAAGTTATATTTATGTAATTTATATTTAATAAAAATATTTTCAAGAAGTAATTAAAGGAAGAGCTAGCTCTAAGTTGCACAGAAGAAAGTAATTTATGGGCTCTGATCAAGTTCTTGATAAATACTTTATAAGTCACATAACGCTTATATTTTGCTGATAGAGAAATGTGCTAAAAATATGTAGTTTCGGAAATTCAGTGGTCAGCCCTCTAAGTCACTCTTCCATATGCATGTCATTATCCGTCTTTATAGCACACGGTATTTTTAAGTATCAGATTACATAACCACAGAAAGATTTCACTGGAGGCCTATAAAACGTGGTATGCTATAGGCAAGAAATGTTCAGTGTCTTAATTTGTATCATTAGGAATGCTCCAATTAAAAAATGCAGCTTACCAGACAGGTGACATATCTCCTCACTGAATGTACACTTACCCGCTACAAATTTAGCCAGAGATTTATTTCAGTAAAGAGTAAAACTGATTAGTACAAACACCTATCAAGCTAAAAGTTTCTCTCCTGCTACTTTGGTTATTGTAATGGATACATCCACTACAACCAAATACTTCCCACAGAAACAATCACAATTTGTCAATTGCTTAAGCTGCATAAGTCATCCTCAGAGCTGTGAAATTTTTTCTGGTTGTATTTTATCTCCTTTCATCAGCTGTTTTGTCTAGAAGTGTTACTAAATGTTATTAAATTTAAATGTTAAGTGGTATTTCATGTGAAAATGTTTGTTTGGATCTATCTAGAAGTCAGGTTCCTTCAAAAGTGAGAACACTGCTGTGTTCACTTGGGCATTGCTCATTATAAGCTGTACAAGACCAATCTAGAATATGTCACTGGTAATGCCCCACTTACATGCCCAAGGACTGTAGTTTGGGGGGGGCCTATGTACAGCTCATGGTAGCCTCAAAATACGCAGTGAGAACAGACTCTTTAGAGAAAACAGACTCCATCTGAATCTAACCAATATGAGGATATCCTATGCTTTTTATTTGCTCCAATTTTTGTCATGGGGTTTGTTCACCTCCCCAAAAATTTTAGGTATGTTACAAAATTCAGGTATCAAACACTCCACTAACATACTCAGGTCTTACCTTTGTCTTGTCCCTCATAGAACCTTTTCCCAAAATAGACATTTTTGTCAGTGTTTCTTCCTGTAAACGCTTTAGAGAATTGCCACGTGGACCCAAAAGTTTTCCCACAAAGTTGAACTGTAAGAGAACAAAAAAAACATTAAGCTCATTGGATTTTTAAGCATAAATGAACAAGATGGAATATTTTTCTGAAACAACTTTTTGTTCTAGGTACAAACAAGTATTAGATCATAAATTACACAGCCGTTAAGTACAACTGTGTAGGACAGTTAACAGCATGTCAGTGGCTCCACCAGGTGTCAACAGAAACACAGAAGTATCTGAACTCAAAGAAATCAAATAGTATAAAGAGAGCTTTGTGTTTATCCCATTCAACACTGAGAACTGATGTGCCCAAACCGCAATTCAGTTTTTCAACAATTGTTACCAGGTATATAACCATAAAAACAAAGCTGGCAGCAATCTCACCCCTACAATACCAACCAAAGCTCTAAACAACAACAACAAAAAATCTTAATTGCCTTATCCTCCCTTGAAGATTTACAAAGTAACCCATTGTCAGGGTTTAACCACAGCCAGCAACTAGCACCACACAGCCATTCACTCACTCCTCCCTGCCTGCCCCCACCCCGGTGGGATGGGGAGGAGAATCAAAACCAAGTAAGACTCATGAGTTGAAATAAGAACAGTTTAATAATTGAAATAAATATAGTAATAATAATAGTAATGAAAAGGAAGATAACAAAAAGAGTGAAATAAAACCCAAGAAAAGACAAGCCACGCACAATGCAATTGCTCACCACCCGCTGACTGATGCCTGAGCAGCGATCCGCCCCTCCCAGCCAACTCCCCCCTGTTTATATACTGGGCATGACGTTCTATGGTATGGAATACCCCTTTGGCTAGTTCGGGTCAGCTGTCCTGGCCATGCTCCCTCCCAGCTTCTTGTGCATCTACTTGCTGGCAGAGCATGGGAAACTGAAAAGTCCTTGGCTTAAGTGCTACTTAGCAACAACTAAAAACATCAGTGCTATCAACATTGTTCTCATACGAAATCCAAACCACAGCACTACACCAGCTACTAGGAAGAAAATTGACTATCCCAGCCAAAACCAGGACACCCATACAATATACCCTACACTAAGACACAGAAACAAGCAAGGAATTAAATCCAGAGAACATAAGCATATAAACCCAGTCCCAAACCAGAATCAACACTTAAGATCTTCTCAACTGCCACTCTATCCCCATTATCACTGAAGTTTACCAAAGCCAGCTGGGGTTCACAACCAGGGCATTACACCATTAAGGTAACTAGGGAGAAGAAAATGGTGAGCCACAAAAATAAAGGAAGACAAGGAAAACCCAACCATTTCCGTTCACAGAAAACACCAAAACATACAGCTGGTGCTCTTACAGCCCAGAATGTGCTTTAGAGGGAAAGTAGGCTAAAGAAAACAGGTATCAAAAAAATTCATTCATAACAAAGGAAAATAAAAAGGGAACATCTGCCTATTGCCATTTCAAGGACACAAAACTGGACTTAGAGCCAGGAGGTGTGAAAGTTCTCCTGAGCACTGCTCCATAGGGCATATATTCCCAGTCACACATACCAGAAGAAAAGCTGTGTACATTCAGCAGTCCACTTCCGTATATCACTGTACTGTATTTTGGAAGGTTTATAAAAATTGAAGGACAGTTAGAGAAGACTTGAGGATTCACTTAAAGTATGCAGACAACTATTTTATTTGGGAAAAAAGATGACAAGAAAGAGTTGATAAACATAAGCTACACTTGGAAGTTAGTATTGAATGCTATAAACACTTGCTGAAAGTAGTAATTTATTCCTGTATTGAATTTACATGGCAAGGTTTTGGTAGCAGGAGGCTGCAGGGGTGACTTCTGTGAGAAGATGCCAGAAGCTGCCCCCATGTTGGATAGAGCCAGCTCCAAGACAGACTCCCCACTGCCCAAAGCTTAGCCCATCAGCAACATAGCACTCAAGTGATAACATTTAAGAAAGGGTAAAAACACTGCGAAGTTGAGACAAGTGAGAATGTGAGAGGAACAACTCTGCAGACACCAAGGTCAGGGAAGAAGGAGGGGGAGGAGGTGCTCCAGGCGCCGGAGCAGAGATTCCCCTGCAGCCTGTGAAGACCACGGTGGTGCAGGTTGTCCACCTGCAGCCCATGGAGGACTACAGTGGAGCAGATATCCACCCTGCCACCCATGGAGGACCCCACACCAGAGCAGGTAGATGTGCCCTGAAGGAAACTGCAGCCCATGGCAAGCCCATGCTGGAGAAGGCTCCTGGCAGGAGCTGTGGCCTGTGGACAGGAGCCCATGCAGGAGCAGATTTTCTGGCAGGACCTGTGACCCTGTGGGGGACCCACACTGGAGCACTCTGTTCCACAGGATACACTCCTTCAGGAAGGGACCCACAGCAGAACAGTTCTTGAACTGCAGCCCATGGGAAGGACCCACATTGGAGCATTTTGTGAACAACTATATCCTGAGGGAGGAACCCCAGGCTGGAGCAGGGGAAGAGCATGAGGAGGAAGGAGCAGCAGAGACAGAGTGTTATGAGCAGACCACAACCCCCATTCCCTATCCTCCTGTGCCACTTGGGGGAAGGAGGTAGAAGAATCCAGAGTCAAGTTGAGCCCAAAAGAAAGCAGGGTGTAGGAAAGGTGGTTTTAGTTTATTTCTCACTATCCTTCTGTTACAACTAATTGGCAATAAATTAATCTTCCCCAAGTCGAGTATATTTTGCCCATGACTAACTGGTGAACAACCTCCCTGTCCTTATCTCAAGCCACAAGCTTTTCATCTTACTTTCTGCCCTCATCCTGTTGAGGAGGGGGAGTGATAGAGCAGCTTGGGAGACACCTGGCAGCCAGCAAAGGTCAACCCACCACAATTCCTGTCAAAATAATACTGCAATAGAGATTATTTATCAACAAACTACTGTTCGGAATACTTGCTATCCCCAGTGAAACTTTGTAAAACCAAGATATTCACACTGTTGGAATCTAAAGTGACACAATCATGTTAACAAAAAGATAGTTTTCGGCACAAGTAAAACATAGTGATGCTAAAGAGCAAACAGGCTTAAACTACTTTGTGGCCTCAAATTTATGAAACAGTTTGTAAGTTCTTTGACTGTTCCTCTACTACTGTGTCACTAAAGGACCAAGATGGGCTTCTTTGATCTCCCTATTGCTCTGGAGGAATTTGAAAACACTTGACAATGGGGTAGTAGAAGCTCAGAATCCTTTGTTGCTACATTGGAAGTGCTGATGGAAAAAAGGCCCAGCTGCAGTCACCCTACAATGCAGAAAGTCTACAGCTCCAGTTCACCTACTTCAGCTTTAGACAAAAAGAAATGCAAGTATTGAAAGCCTAAGTATGACAATATAATTTTATTCCCCTTAGTACTTGCAAGTTCAATTCCCAATGTAGACCTGAATTAGAACTAAGATACAATTGAGCAAATTTCTTATGGATGACTGTAGTCCACAGAAGCTATTAAATTTAAGGCCTTGCATGAACTAGTGTTTTCTGAAATTATCAGGCCAAATCAAAGAACCCTTGGGCAATTTCTTTAAGTTTTAGGTATATTCCTTTTTTTTCTTATAGGTCCTAAGATACAGTGAAGGAAAACATTTATCAGAAATAGGTTGCCCAGGAAAACGGTAGAAATCTCCCTTGCTGAGAATATTCACAACTCAGGGTGACTGATGAGCCCTGTGTAATCTAATTTATAGTCATGATTTCAACAGAAGGTTGGACCAGATGTTCTCTAGAGGTCCCTTCCAACTTGGACTTCTGATTTTATTATTTCTGGAGGTATAACTGCAAGGAAAGCAAACAAATTGAAACAATTCATAACAAGTCTAAACTTCCAGAAGTCAGTAAGTCCTTGTCAACACTTTCCTTAAAGGATCATTACTTATGAACAGGGAGGTCATAATTAAGCTCAAATGAAAGCTTTCATATAGTGGAATACCACATCAATTTTTCAAGCATTACTTATGTTTACTTTAAAATAGCCTAAGTTATTAGGAACAAAAATAAACACTGCACACATTTAAAATGAGAGATTTCCCATTTACAGTAAAGTATGCTGAATTTATTTCAGAATGTTGAGTACCTGCAGTCTGATACAGTCCAAATTTCTAGCAGTAATCTTAGTTAAAATATTCAGATGAAATTTTACTCAATTTTTGACTGCAATTTAGGAGTAAGCAAGCAGGTATTTAACTATGCAATGCATAGCTCTGAATATCGTTTCCTAACTGGAACAAACAACTACCTCACAATTAAAATACAAACTACAGCTCATAACAAATGGAAGTGCATACCTGCAACAAAAGTGAAATCCACTTTGTATGTAATCAAAGTAACTAAAGGTCTTCAGTGCTCAGAAGACTTGAGTGTTCCAAAGCACATTTGTTTACTCCAGCTGTATTGTTTATTTTAATTAAAGCTGAATAGTCTTATGTTGTGTATATCTAAAACAGTCTACGAAACTTTAATACCACCAAAAGTTATCATCTTCTCAAAACCAAAAAATCTCTAGTGTTGCAGCTAGACTTTATGGTAGCTATACAGGTAGCTGCACAGATGACGTGTTCTAGACAACACATTTAATGAACATGAAAATGTATTAGCTGAATCCTGAAATCCACTGAACTATTCTTTCCTGGGCACCGAGGCTCCAAATATTAGATTTGACAAGTCTGAAGCATGAGAAACCTGTGCTGCAAGTCTGAAATTCTGCTGATTTGAAAGCACAGTACCTCTAGATGTAGCTTAAAAACAAAACAAACATTAAAGGTTACTAAAAAATGGCTTACAATGCAGTCCCAAAGCCTTTTTGCTCCCACGTAACAAAGCTAAAAAGCTTTGGAACATTTCAGTTGATTAGTCCATAAATAAAATCCATTTATGATATTGAATGAATCCTTTCAGTAGAAAACAGATGATTTACTTTCAACAGGTACTGGATTTCGTTCGAACTATTGGTTTATCTCCCTTTTACATCAAATTGGAAACATCTGATCAGCAAAGATTTATTTTGAAATATTTCATAGAGATATGGAAACACTCAAAAGATATCAGCCACTAAGTTACTATCATTATTTATACACTTTATCCCCAGCAATCAAGGAGTAGGACTCAGACCTAAAGGTACAAAACCTCTACAGAGTAAGACAAGTTTTCATTACAAAATTAACAAATCCAGCCTATCCGCTGGTGAAACAGAAGCAAATAAGTCTGGCAGATCCAAGTTAGCTCTTAAACAAGATAGCTCATGTACAGGTTTCATGGGTGCTTCACATGGGTGCTTCCCATGCTTCACATTTAGAGTTTATTTGCCCAAGAGCACAAGAACAAAAAACAAATTCAGGTCTAGTATTGAACTCAAGCTTATAAACTATCTCTGAATTAGAGGCACTGGATAGTAAAAGACATCTGAGCAGCTCCGTACAAGTCAGATCAGTCACATTCACTAGCTCTGGCTCAGAATCAGACATGCCAGACACCCCTCTTCACTCACTCTCTCACCCTTCTCCCTAGTACAGCACAATCATATCCAAACTGCTATAAACACCCAAAATTGTCCTCAAGTTCACTAGCTTCAGCTTAACATTGTATTAAAGCAGTCACGCTGCTTTCCAGCACAAGCTGGTCTGGAAGCCATTGCCATATTCACAGTTCTACAGGATAGCTGAACTCTGAAGAGCCAGCCACGAATGTTATTCTACACTGGATGAATCACCTATGCTAAATCAAGGATTGACTCTACATTAAGACTGCTTCTGATGTCTTCGGTAGAATCAGGATATTATGGATGATGGCATATAAAACAGAAGATAAAGTCCCCAACTCAAAGTTGCTTCTAGACCAGCTCTGAAGGATATGCCAAATACAGTTCCTCAAACAAAATTACAGCGAAACATTTAAGGCATCTTCGCAAAAACAGTATCAAGATTCAGATTAACAGACCTAGGAGTAGACAGTTGGAGAAGATGGGAAAAATTGTTACCTCGGCTACGGTTCAAGCCAAATAACACTCCAGTAGTGATAAATCATACCCTCTGTAGTCTTACCTCATTACAAAGTATCACCAGATATACATTAGTTTGAGCAAAAGGATGCAAGATTTAAGTGGTGTTCTTATTTCCTAAAGCCTCTGATCACTGAAAGCACATCCTCCTGTACTACACCTCTGGTTTACTTTGTGGATAAAGATATACCATGAAGTGCAACAGCTTCTTCTGAAATTCCTCAGATACAGGATTCTATCCCTTGGCCATGGTGTCCACTAGCCCACAAACATTGGTTAACTATACTGAAAGCATGTATCTATTTCCTTTTTTACAGACTACCTTAAAGTGCTGTATAACTAAAAAATCTCCAATTTAAAATACATTTAATAGAAAAAATCCATCCCAATAAAAACAGAAAAAAATAATCAATAATCAGGTTTTTGCTTGAAAATTGTTTCCTCTCTAGATATTCAGAAATCCTCATTTTAAGAAGCATTTTTGCAGATATAGTACAATGGAGATTATGGACATCACTGCTTAACACCTATTTCTTCAGAATACCCAAATCAAAATATGCCTTTAACAGTTATCTAGAGATTTATTTCCTCACCTGCTCACTGTTTGAAACTATTCCCTGAAAAGTTCTGGAGAAAACACAGCTACAAAGAGTATACAAGTGAGACATTCTCTTCATAAGCATTTGATCTACTATTTTCAGCAAAAAAGGAATTAATGCCAATGCTACAGCATTTTTAAATGTATATAGTACAGAAGGGGGGATATAATAGAAAAAGTAATCCTTGTTTATCCCCACCAAGACAAGTCTGCTGAGAATGGTTCATCCAGCTTAAAATACTTAGTGAAAGTATAAACGCTTGACCAAATGCTTTCCTGTAAAGCTCTAAGCAAGCCATTGCCATTAAAGCCATAGACAGCTTTCTTGGCATATTAGTTTTCTGCAATGGCTTCTCTGTGATAGGGTCACTAGAAAAAATAAAAATAGTTAAATTAAGACTCAGAGCACTTCACCTTACAATGACCTGAAACCAGGAAAACGTCAAGATTTTTCTTACTCATTTCAAGAAAGTAAGGTTTCCATAGAAAGGTAAATACTTCAAGCATCTATGTTGTACCACAAACTACTCTCTCCTTCACACAACACAGGAATAGATCTTAAAACATTTATTCACAACAGAAGCTTGGCCAATTATTATAAAGTTGCTCAAAAGTTATCCCTGGTATTACATTTGATGCTTGTTCCTCCATGTTACTTATGGTTATACAACCACATTTTCTCATTTCTGCTCTAACAAACCCTTAGAACTAAGCTATTATGAAAAATTGTTTTCTAACTAGTCATGTGATTAAAATACTAATCTCTTCATGACTTTACATAACTGCAGATATATTGTATTGACAATGACATTTTGAAATAGATATTTTCACTTTAAAGGTTGAGCTAAAAGGCTTAAATGGATACCAGTTCCATAAGTCAGTAACTTTCGAGAATATATATTTAAAGTATCACTTCAGGGAACACAACACAGACCATTTCTTACCGACTTCTGAGATTTACCCAGTATTTAAGTGTAGATCTATGAGCAATTTTTAAAATGGTAGCCTGTCACAAAACAGAAATAATTGTTCCCATAGTTTTGATCCATCTCATGGAAAACCATCATCATTCCATTTATCATCCATGGAAGCTATTTTTTTCCTCCAAATTCAGTACACTTGAGTTCACTAAACTGTCAAAGCAAAATTGGATTTCTGAGACTAAACTACTTCACAATGCATATTCATTAAATGTGTGGGAGGGGGATAACACCCTCCTGCCTCACTTGCACATATCTAAGCTCTGAAACAACTTTCACACATGCTAGCATTTCATAGCAGTGTTAGGATAGATCCAGAGAGTCCCTTCACCAAGACAACCACATCATGACTTTCCACAGCCAGCTCATTTTTTCTGCCTTTATCTTTAAGTCTGTGCAAGTTTGAAGATTATTTTCAAGCATGAAATACAACAGAAGTACAGGTTTAAGGGTCACATTTTCACACTTGACCTAGTGTCAGTTGAGGTATTCAGCTAATCAAATAGCGAGGTGTATTAAATAACCCTGAACTCCATTGCCTAAGCTGGCATGATCTCATTCCACTAACTGCAGTTCAGACATCCAGCATCCCTGTGGACTGCTACCTATAGGTAACTTGATTTAGAACTGAATCCTACCTCAAAAAGTTGGCCCTTTTCCTATAAGGTTGCATAAAAGCCCTGACCTCTCTAATCCTTGCTTGTAGCACATGTCCCAGTTACAATAGGATTGCAGACAGCATTACCAAAGCATATTCAAGCCTCACCTAAATACCTCAGATTAATTTCCTTATCGCAGCAATTCAGACTTCTCAGAGGAATCTGTAGAGCTGGACCAACCTGAAAAATTCATAACAAGATTGTATGCAATCAGATTTTGAAAAGACTTGACTGGACCTGCAATCTATAGAAGAGTTTCCACAAGGTTTTGTCTTACCAAGACTATCTGTCACCATATGAAGACATATTAATTCAGGTTTTTTTAAATGTGTACAGGAGTCTGTAAAGAACACAAATGAAGAAATTTATTCAAATGCACAACCAGCCTCAAGCAGAAACTGAACTAACTCCTGGAACAAACTATCTAAATTATTTCATAAAGCGGACAAAATTCAGGCTGTCTTGGTTATTCTATCACCTTCTATCAAGGTCCAGACGTGAAAAAAACATTTAGGTCAACTAGCTCTAGCATGAGATATTAGGCCTGTTAACACTGCCAAGGTCTGAGGAAGACAAAAGGTCCCAGCTAAAGCATATAAATATATAGCACCACAGAAGCAACCAAGAGCTGTTAGGTAGGAGGCAACTTAAGCACATCAGAGTCTCAACTGTTTGCACACTAAAGCAGAAGACCAGAAACTCATAAGGTTTCTTCAGGGAGAGTAAAGATGCTCCAAAAAGTGAAATACCTACTTTTGAATCTGAGATCTACCAGATTCTTTTCCAACAGAAATCCAGCTGCTCTGAACTTCAGTTGAATAGCTTTCTGCTGCAGTTAACCTGTCACCTTCCAGGGCTGTCAGAGGTAATAAGGCTGAATTTGCACAGGACCCAGCTATAAAGCCCGTGAGAGTATATGACAGGACAGGTAATGTGAGCAGGCATTACAATGCCAGGCTGATCAGATCAGAGCTAGGACTGCCTGACCCGTGTTAGGGCTATTATGATTTATCCAAGGAGTCAGAGTTAGAGAGAAGTTTAAGAGAGAAAGGGCAATGAAATACTTAAAGGAAACTTAACCTCGTGTCAGGTCTAGTAAGCTGTCTGAATGGGGTAGTGCACTAGTGGGCTGTTTTGGTCCAGATACCTCATTTATCACAAAAATATTATGGTTGATAATCATATCTATATACCTAAATAGCAGAGGCATCTTTGCTTGCCAGTCACCACTGGCAAATATAAACAAAGGAATAGTTTCTGCTAGCAAAGTCACTTATATTTGTGGTTAGTTTCATTTTCAGATATTAAACCCTGTTAAGGATTTAATAACTTTAATAACTTGCTTTTTTGATCCTGTTTAAAAGCAGGATCATTTATTTGGGGAAGCACTATTCTACTCACAAAGTTGAAACAAATCTAGTTTTTCCTTACCACTTTCTGGAAGTTTGCCAGATTCAACCCAAACTGGCACCAATGCTAGTTTGGCAGATTTATCAATTTAGTGACTTGGTCAGCTTCAAACAGCAGATTGTCAGTTCACTAACACCAAAAAGACTACACCTCCTGAAAGACTGGAGATATCTTTTTGTTCGGAGTCTTGCACAATAGCTAACAGTATTAGTGTGGACCACAGGCATACAGAAACAGATGCCAGCTTGCTAGAACTGCTCTAAATTCAATATACACATGCAGAAGAGCTTTTTGCACAGATTTCATCCATATTTAAGTCTTAAGTTTCACTCTTCTGAAGCACTTGTCACCAATCTTGATCAGTAGGAAGGAGAAAATCGCTCATAAATCAGAACCAAATCTTTTAACCATTTTTCTGAGGAACTATCACTTGGCACCTTCTACAAATGACACATTGCACTAATACTAACACCTCTTGTAGGCAAAATGGTCTAGGGATCTGCACACACGCACAGAAAAGAACATCGAGGCATAACGCATTTATGAGAAGCACCATTTCAGGTTTTGTAAGCACCATGTAATACTTTCTGCTTAAGTTCTGCAGAATATGAATATACAATGCATGCACTCTAAATCAACTCAGTGAAACCAAGATGACTGGAATAATTCCATATCTACCCCAAAAGACTTGACAAAGTATCCCTCATTTCTAAGCCCTCCTCTGAACACACCTAATAGGAAGAGGATTAGCCTTTAGAGCAAACATTAGGATGCAAAAAGGCTTCGTTCCCCTGTGTACAGGCATTCAAACCTCATGTCACTCACTGCAGACTACAGTATGCCAGGATAAGGCTCTCAGTTTGCCATGTTGAAGCTACGTCACTTCATACAATGTATTTAAATTTATTAGATCTCAGAAATAAAATCACAAGCCTGGTTCTAGTAAATAAGTGACACTAAACTGCAGTGACTGGTTTAGGGTGGGTGTTTTTCAGAGAAGATCAAGAGTACCTGTCATAAGTCTGACTTCATACTCACCTCCCAGACTACTCCTATACAGTGAGAAATTTTAATTCCTTTTGACTATATGGAATCTTTAATGAGTAAGCTTTAACATAAATATCCATCTATATGTAATAAAACAGAAATTTCTAAGAAAAGTTGAGCTCCCCTATATTGGGGTAAAAATATTCTTAAATAGAAAATACCTAGGATTTTATTCACTCTGACAGAAGTGAGATTTGTGTGAGTAGAGATACCAGTATTCTGCTTTCTGTGGAGAAAGTCCTAGTGGAGACACAGGAACTCACATGGCATGTCTATCCTGCACAGCAGTTGTACTCTGTGCCCCCTGGATTCTGGTGGTCTAAACAGAGACATACAGGATTACATCAAAGCCCTATCTGGATATAGATTCAGGTTTCTTTCCATAGCACATACCAGGCTTTATTCCAGCTCAGACAGTCAAAGACTGTCTCCATGGACCAGAACTACTGAGCACACAGCAGAGCATACCTGCCTATTCAAAAGATGGCAAGGGCTTTCCTACTAGCTATCCTAAACAAGAATTTCAGTGTTTAGTCCTTTAAAGAAAGTTGACACTATGTAAAGCAGAAGCATCTTTCAAAAGGCACTGTTTCCCTTTTCAATATCCATTTTGCCTTTCTTCCCCTTGAGCTCAAGTATCTACATCTCAACATCTATAAGAAAAACATCCTGATTACAAACACTGACCATGTAAGCTTCCCCTATCTTTTACCTTCCCATCTTTATGTTTCTGCATGTTTGTATATAGCTCTTCCCAGTCATAAAGATGACTTAAGTCAGAGTTCCAAAGAGGTGCCCACATATAAATGGTATGCACTCTTGAATTCACTGAAGCAGTATCTAATGAAACTTTGAACAGCAGTAAAGCAGTCCCTGCAAGTTACCCAGCACAGTCTTGTGAGAAAAACACTGATAGTGTGGGGAAAAAATACTTAGAAAAAGTCTTCCTGAAGAAATGGAGGAAGGAATGAAGGAATGAAGGAATTCCTTTCCTCCATGAGCAGAAACAGAAGCAGTCTTGAAATTTCTAGCAGGAAGAAAAAGCCATTTCAAACGAGTGAAAAAATGCTAATCTGATTTTCACAACATTAACCTTAAAATTTAAGAAGGGACCAAAAGAATAAAGTTCCACAACCTATTGCATGTTGAATAAATGCTTCCAGGTAGCAACATTTAGTGCAGGATAATACTTGGCAGTAAAGAAGTGTTAAGAATTCATAGCAGTCAGAGATATTAACAAAAGAGTCCCTACCCCTCCAGAATAGACTGCATAACTTAGCAGTGTAGATATAACTAATTCAAGACTAACAATGGCTGAAATGTAAGAGGATGAGAAGAAAAAATTTACAGTGAGTTCCTTAATGGTGCAATTTAAGCTGCATTTCTACCTACAATAACAAAGTTTCAAATCCTGGCATCAGAGTCAACTTAAATATATTTAATTCCTTTTGATATTCTGAAGAGGAAGATCTTACTATCCTGAAAATATGATTCATTTATCATTTGTTCTCAACATACTATTATTTTGTGTGACAGGCACCACTTTCCTGCACATTTATTCCAACAAGAGCCATTCCTACCTTAGAATTTCTATAGAACAGACTGCAGAACAGCAACAGTAGAGACTGTTAACAGTTTTAAATGTAACAGTTAAAAAACTAGTTAAGATATCAGTGGAATCTCTTTTATAAGCACTTAGATTTATCAAGTATGAAAATTGGGCTTACCTTAGGGAATTGTTTTACTGGAATCAAAACTTTTTGTCCCAACTTCATATTTTTATTGATGACTACATCAATATACTTTTCTTCTTCTTTTCCTTCCCCTTTTTGGAATTTTTCAATTTCTGTTAAAGGAAAGAAGTTAGTTATTTTCTCAGTTTAATACAACAATCTACAAGCTGAGAATCTTCAAAGTCAGTATAAATTAAAAACTTTAAAACTAATACTGTATGGCATAATACATATGGCATATTGTGTAATTACTACATAATTGGTTATATAGTTCAACGGGGTAAACCATGTTTTGCTTTTTCAAGCTTTTTTAATATTCATGTTCATATCAGCACCTTGAATTAGCATTGCAAGCACTTTAAATGCTAACTTTTAAGTTAATACTTAGGATACATTACCATTTTATATGGCTCAAGCAGTAAAAACTATTCTTAGATACATTTATTCAAACTATGCCTAAGTTTTTGAATTTAATACTTGACTATTTTATTCCTCTATACTATAAACAAAGTATACAGTTTTAATAGTGGTTGTCTCCAGTGCACTTATGAGCAACTGTCAAATCAGTCTTTCAAAATTTCAAAAATGTAACTGAAGCACATAGATCATATAAAAAAACCTGAGATAGTGTTATACCAATGACAACATCATTAGGAATGAGATTTAGAACTTCAAACCCAGGCTGCATGACTCTACTCATTCCATAGATACATACAAAACTGATTCTTGATTATAATTCTCTCCAAATATTGACTCTCCAGTGTGCTAATGAAAAAGAGCAGATTTCATTTCATTGGCGGGGAAACACGAGGAGCATACAAGGAGACTAAAAATGAAGCACTGCTTGAAGTCTTTGCTGGATTGGGTCCAGCATGCTGCAGGTTGCAGTGTTAAACATGTTAGCACAGGACATACCAAAAGCCAATCAATTTCAGAAGTGCAACAAAATTTCTTCTATGGACATCTAGCATTTGTCCTCCACAATCATCTTCAAATATCTTGTTAGTTTTTCACAAGAAACACCCATCTACTCTACTTAACCAGTAGAAGTTAATGACATTTATCAAGATCTTGAAGTTTCTTCAGTGGAAATGTGATCTTATCCAACAGGAGACAGTAACAAACACTTTTGAGTGCAAAGAAACTGACCAAAGATATAGGAGAAAGCATCCTCTAGGTACACTTTAAAAGACAATTTCATTTGAAATGACTTCCAGTGAAAACCAGAAAAAGCCGTAAACTAACCCATTTCTTACTACTGAAAAAAATCCATGCATCATTAGCAGCTTTGTTTAATGAATACCAGTCCATTCCCATTTACCACAACAGAGATGAAGATGCTAACATCTTTCCCAACAACTGAAACTCCAGTCTTCCGTGCAAGTGTTCACCTCACTAGCACAGAACGGGAAATAAACACAATTGCATTTATTCAAGTTAGTTCAGTGACTGAAGAACTAAGAAAGCCAAACTAGCCTCAGACTACCTGAAAGCTTCTTTCAAGAAAAGCCTTCCTCAGCTATGCTTTCAAATCTTCTTGGCAAGTCCCTAGGAAATTTGATTCATATGGATTCTAGTAACGTAAACATTCTGGAGAAGCCCTATCAAAGCAACCTTCCTCTGAAGTGTCCTTTATGTTGCAGCATGCTCAGAAAAAACTCCAAACCCCTCAGCCAACAGGCTGACAACAACTACTGACGAACATATTTTAACAGCTGAATCCAGATAAAAATGGAATTCACATGTTCTTTGTAGATGCCGCTTTACAGACTACAGAATTACGGGCAATTAAATAGATAAAGTTACACTGAAATTCATTTCCAGATGAAATTAAAACTGAAATTTTATAGGGCATGAGGGTCCCACTTAGAAAGCAGATGACTGGTATTTTTTAGAAGTCAAAGCTTCTGAATATCACATTCAGACTTAAGTGTAGTACTATCACAGCACTTAAATACAAATAAACTACTTTTAACACCCCTGCTTCCTGTTATAACAAGGGCAGTTAAGCTCTTTGATTTCTCTTGGAAAACAAGACTAGATACTTAGAGGTCTGTATGTTTTACAAGTGGAAAAATAGAAACATGACACTCATTTTTTTTAATGCTGCTATTGGTATACACTATTAACGGTATAAATACTCAAAGCTCAAAAGTGATCAGAAGTATGCTGTTCTTTAGCAATATTTTACACCAAGAAACACCAAATATTAGAATTGTAATAAAAATACATCCATTTTGCTACAACTGAAGCAAATTCAGTTACAACAAAATTTAATATGACTTCATTTAGCATTGACTTTAAATATTAGGACTAGAATTTGTTCAGAAAAAATCAGAAAAGCACAGTTCAACTCCATTCAAGATTAAAAATTAAATTAATGCACTGTGCTGTAGTATTTTGGCATAGATCAGTGCACCGAAGGCTCCTGGTAGTTAGATTGATACTAGATCAATACAAGATCTTTAGAAGATTTCAGTAGCTATAACTACTGTTACAGTGAAGGACTTTTTCCTGAAGCAATCTAAACTTACAAAATAAAAGTACCTTTAACATCAAAGCCCACCATGTTTTTATGAACGGGTAAAGTTACAAATTTGTTTTTTCCTGTTGAGTCACATACTATTGTACACAACTGCACAGTATGGCATATACTGCAATCCCCCTGTCCACCTGAAAATTTAATTTCATAAAAATTTGTATTTCCAGAAGTAGTAAGGAATTTTAAATTAGAACCACAAATTTATGAATGAGCAGTGGCTTAAGGACCTTAGAAATTGCCAAGAATATTACACCTAAAAGTGAGTTTTGTTTCAGGAACATTCAGATGTCTCAAACGGACTTGTCAAGGTTAAAATGTATTTGAAGAGTTAAGAGCAGAGTTCTAACAATCTCAGTAACATTCCTCAGATGAGCCAGCTGCATAAATTCCTTAAGAGATAACTACACTGTTATTTGTATTTCCTAAATATTTTAGCTTACATAAGTTACTTGAATTCAGTATTTGAAAGATTTGACTGCAACAACTTGATTAATGCCAGATACACTCATAATTCTACAGTATTTTGATTTAGTTAATACAAAAAATTAAAGGTCATAGAAAGAACATTCCCTTCTTGCTCTAGTAATCACTCGAAGTAGCCAAAGAAATCCATTCATTACTCTGAAGATCAGTTTTCCTACCCCAAATAGCTCCGTACTTTTATTAGCCATTTTAAGAACATTTCTTTATTCTTTAACTTTTACTGTTTAATCAACTTTCCATTTGCTTGAAGCTACTGAAACCCATAAGAGGCTGCCAATCAACTCTCCGAAAATGGATCACAATTTTCCCCATTTGTTTTAAAGTCAAATGACTTGTTTTTCTCCTAATAAACAGCCATAGCACTACAAAATAAAAGACTTTTTTCCTATTACGGTCCAAAGTTAATCAAACTGACTTAAGACTTTATGCATATTCACTGCTATCATAAGACTTTCATTCTGAATGAACAAAGTCAAGGCCACTGAATTACTGAAAATTTATCTTACATTGAGACCACATTTTATCTCATTTTTCTCATTTTTCTTGTCATTTCTTTGCACTCAAATCTAAGATGAATATGAAATAAAGTTAAGCATTAGAATTTTATCCATATCTGCACAGCTCATTCAATATCTATCATTCACATACATCAAGCTTTAGATAATTAGGGAAAAATCATGCCAGATCACACAGGAAATCCAATCAGATTTTCAAGGTCAAATCGATAGGAAGACTTGCCTTTTCCTAATCCTTAGATTACATTCTGTGCTGCTTACCTATATGAAGCAATGACATTTCCTAGATCACAAATAATAAACATGAGAGTAAAGCTTCCCATAATGCTAGAGATTAAAATCCCGTGTTCTCAGACCAAGGATGCAGCTAATGCAACAGTCCAAGAATTTAACTGGATGAAGTAGTAACTGCATGGATTTTTTTCTTCACATTTAATCCTAGCAGAGAGATCTAAGCAATGATTACTCCTCAGTTAATTCACCAAATAATGTTGCTAGATACATCAGATAATGACAAAGTAGAATAGTTTCACATTAATCTTTAGGTAGAATTAATCTTCCTGTGGCAGAACTACAAGCCAGGATTCCAGCTCCCTCTGCTAAGCCAATACAAATACTTGCATTTAATGTAGAAGAAAGTGATGCTCTGTATTTGTCTGTAGTAAATCAATATAATCAATGTAAGATCAAATGTCAAACTCAAAGTAAACAGAAATGTTTATTGCATTTCTCCTTAACACAATGTTTCCAAAACACAAGATCAAGAGAAACAGGAACCAGGTAAATTTGTCTGCAAATCCTTAAGAAACATTATTTCTCCTTAGATTCAGAAGTCTTATCAGACAGCCTATTAAATCCAAATCATTTCATACTAATTTTTTCTACTTCAGATGGAAGAACAAGTGAAGAATGCAAGGCTCAAATTCTAGGACATCCAAAGGATCATGGCTTCAGAAAACAGGAGGTTGATGGAACAGCACTGCAATTTCACTAGAAATAGTTTCCACATTAATTTTGAAAATAAAAATATTGTAAGAATAACATTATCTTTTATAAATACTCTTAAATAATGCCTGACTGAAATACACTGAAGTGGTTTTGGAAATTACTAACACTATACAACAGCAGCAATATATTTTGCTTTATCTGGAGAATTCCAATTTTTAGCTTGTAGCTAAGAGAAAGAAACATCAAAATTTAGACCAAGTCAACCAAACAAGTTTGTTATACAACTACTGAAGCATGCCCCAATAACAATACTATTTCTCACTAAATTCTCAAGACTTCATAGTTGACTTAGAAAAAACACACCATCTTCAATTCAGAAAGCTCTTAAGTCAAATTGAAGGCTGTGCAAGTATCTTTATATACTTTCCCTGTCCTGTTACTTCTTGGAAAAAATCACTGCTATTGACCATTGCTGGAGATATAACACTGAGACAAATGGGTATCTGGTCTGACAGTATGATTCCTTATGGCTTCACATTAGAAAAAATCAAAATGATGGTACTACAAAAAACAGACTTGGGCTTATTAGTTTGCATTTCATAAAGATCTCCTTTAAGGAACACACCCAAGCTTTGATAAGAGACAAGCTTCCAGAGAAGGAGAGGGACTCCAAGTTAGTTGTAGCAGAATTTCAGAACAAAAATAGTTTTTTCCTTAATGGAGGAAAAAACATGGACAATATCGGTTCAGTTTCCTCAAACTTTCTACAATCCTTCCAGTTCAGAGTATCAGTAAGTACACTTCTGAAATAGTCTTTGGGATGAAAACATTACTTTTATACCGTGGGTAAAATTCTCCAGCATTCTATACTGTTTCTTATTTGAAAGTTGTCATTGCAGCAAAATCCATACTTTATCTCAGAAGGCACATTTTAAGCACACCTATTCTGAAAATACTGATAGTTAGAACTTTTGCAATGAAGCCAAGTCATAGAAAGTTTGCTATGCTGGATGCTGATTTAATGCTCACAGTCCTTCCATGACTTGTTCTGGTAAATCCAGAGTGCAGTAACATAGGATGATGAACCCAACAATAGTTCTAATTTTGATGACATTGATGAGAGCTTAATCTCGTTATTGTCATAGTAAAATGGTTTCAAACTGTGCTTCAGATTATACATCTCTTACACTGGACTATTTCCTGCCCCGCTAATGGGGTGATTAAAAGTTATCTGAAACAGTAACTCTCCAACAAATATTTCTTGTCTTTTCAGCTGAAAATAGTACTGCACAACAAACTTGAACTAGCATCACCACACTAAGGCTTTAATACATTTCAAAAGGCTTTCTGAAATAAACCCCACAGATTTCCTGAAAGCAGCCTCCAAGAGACCTACTACTCACTCTCCCTGTCCTCTTGATCAGCACGAAGCTGGACAACCCTCCCAATTTTTGCACTAAACAGAAGAGGTAAACTTAGCCTCCTGCTTTTGAGTATCTTAAAACATAACTAGCATAGTCTAGTTAGCTTTAAAGCAGTTTCTCTGTGTATATATTCACAAAAGATGCAGAATTCCTTAGTTTGAATTGTATGTAGCATCCCAATTCCCCAGAAAAAACACAGTTAAGAGAGCAGCAACTAAACATTTTGTGATGTAAGTAAATGCTTGGACAAATATCCATTTTTCCACCCACAAGATATTTCCAAAGCAAATACTAATTAGTGTATCTTCATGAAAAAGACAAATTAAAGAACTAAAGTAATCAAGCAAACAAATAGCCTCACAATTTTAAAATAAGGGAGTTAAATATATGTGGAATGGCTACATCTAGATCCATCCCGAATGGGTCTAAAAGGCTCGAATCAAAAATACAATAAAATCTTCAATTTTTAATGCAGCAGCTCTGTTACCGCACCCATCCCCATTCCTCCATGAACTTCAGAAAACTCCACCTATCCTCCTCAGCCATCATTTTGATACTTTAAAAAAGCCTTTTTAAATCACAAGTTTAGCCTCCACAGTAGGTCCTAATTCTGAACTGGCATAAGTAATACATTAAAAGCAAGAACTGTGCATAAGAAACACAGGAATTTGCTTCAACAAATGCACATTATTACAATAGTTGAATTCAGAATAACTGTCTTTCATACGGCACCTTAATTTTGTAGAAGCAACTGACAATGAATCTAATTTGAATTTACAATTAAATGAGTGGTTCATGCTAGAATGATGTCTACAACATTCAGCATACTCAAATTAATAATAATATCCCTATTGAAGGACTCAAACCAATCTTTATTTAAATTGCATTCACAGGCATTGTAAGTTCTATTTTACAGTCTAAGTACTACCGTCTGCACTGATCTGAAAATACATTTCAGTCACCAATATGAGAAATATTTTGAATAGGCCTTTTTATTTAAGCAATTCAAAACTAATCGAACACCTATTACCTTCACATCAAAAATGACTCCACTAAAATCTGTTTAGACTGATTAATATTAGCAATAAAGTAGAAAGTACCACAGTAGAAACTGTCAAAAGTAACATACAAGATATTAGCAGATGTTCATTCAGTCTTGCTCAGGAAAAAACAAGATGTAAACATAGGCTTCAGTCCCATAGACCCACCCCACTCCACTGAAAATTACTATTTATATCATGAAGAGAGTTTCTGAACTTATAATAAAGTGCTAAAATTTCCTATATGATTTACCCACAATTGACAGCTTTCTTTAAACAGGAATGTTTTTACATTAGCAAGGTCAGGAATCCACTAACTGCAAAAATGTCAACTCATTTGTTCCATAACTTAAAAATAAAGAAATTCCAAAGGCAACCTATACACATGAAAAACAGTACCCAGCGTCCTACACCCAAGTACTTCAAACTTGGATGCTACAACCTATCAGGACAAAAATACTTGACTGCCATGTTCCTCCCTGCTTCAGGAACACCTAATCTTGCTGCCTAGATTTTGGCAAGAGCATTGGCTTTTGTCGTGCTTTGAGCAGGAGACTGGACCTTCAGATGTTTCTTAAAGCCTCAGGCACCTTATGATCCTTCCTGTAAGTAGGTGTCTGAAAAGGGACCCTTTGTCTTGTTTTCACCTACAGTATCTATTGTGCAATAGCCTGTAGATAATACGATTCCCTTTCTGCAAGTACTTTTTTGTGCTTCCATATGACAGCACAAGCAGCTCACAAGCCCCAGAGGCAAAGCTCTGGAAACTCTCTAAACTACTTAGATGGTATGGCAGGAACAAAATGGAGGAGTTATCTTTACGTTTAGAAGAGATTTCTTATGGAGTTTTAAACATGAGCCTAAAGTAGTTCCCTCAAAAAAGCAGCGTGTGCAAACACGACAATTGGCAGTACAGATATAAAGCTACTTCGGATGCAGATTTCAACTGTAAAGCCATGACTTTATTTCAGAAGGGGATCCAACATACAGATCATCTTATACTACTAGGGTCATAGGGCTTAGACAGAATGAAGTTAATATTTTGTATCAAGAGCCCTTACAAAAAGCTGTTCCATCTTTTTCATTTATATGTATGAACACGATCAGCTAGCCCTTACACAAGATTTAACTTGTCATCTTGGTGAGTCATCAAGAAGGGCCTATAGCCTTTATTCCTTATTATGTACATAGTACTACGCAAACTTTCTGTGATTCCTTTGACAACTTTCACAAGGAAAAGCATAATTCAGATCTCATTTGGAAAATGGATACAACCTGCAACTCTTAATATGCATATATCACATTTTAAACTATTGCCAAGTTGAAACACTAGCCATAGCACATCCGGTTATTGAACCCTATAGCAGCAGACTTGAGCACTGTTAAAGACCACACTTAAAGCTTTAGGGCAATGGCAAAGACAGTGTAGTCTAAAAATCTGCCAACAGATTCAAACAAACCACATTTAATACTGAAGACACCTACACTACCAAAACACATCTTCGTAGGGTATCTTCCATCCCCATATTTTGTATAACTGATAGTTACACAAATAAGTGTACAACTGTTTACCTAGCATTATGCAGGATTTATGTAGCCATCAGCAAGACAAAGTAGTGTTATCTTCCCCCACTTCTCAAAATCATTTTCAGCAACTCTAGAGCTTTGCCAGCACCCTCCATCACAACTGACAGAAAGTCAGGGTACAGCCTCACACTCTGGCAATCCTTAATTCAGTAATGTGTCATATTCTATTGATAAATCCTAATAAAACATAATTCGTACCTCCTGTAAGTCAGAATTTACTTGAAATCATCACTAAACCAGAAATTTCAGGAAACTTCCACAAGTGCTGAGGGAGCTGGCTGGTGTCATTGACAGGCCACTTTTTTGAAAGGTCATGGTCATCAGGGAACATTCTTGATGACTGAAGCAAAGCAAGTATCAGTCCTATCTTCAAGAGCAAGGAGGATCTGGGGAACACAGGATGGTAAGACTCACCTTGATCCCTTGGAAGGTGATGCAATAAACAGCCCTGGAAAACCATTTCCAAGCATATGAAGGACAAGGTGATTGTGAGTAGTCTGCGTGGATTTATGACAGGGAAGTCACGCCATACCAAACAGAGCCTTCAACAATATGAGTACCTCCACAGACGAGACAAAAGCAGCTGATGTTGTCCTTCTCATCTGTAGTAGGGCTTTTGATATTGTCTCCCATACCATCCTCATGCAAACTGACAAGGTACAGGCTAGAGAAATAGACAGTGAGGTGGACTGAGAACTGACCTGTCTGGCTCAAAGGGTTGTGATTAGTGGTACCACAACCAGTCCAGCTGTAGGCCAGACACTAGTGGTATGCTCCAAGGGTCAATACTGTTTAACATCTTCATTAATGACCTGGATGATGAGACAGAGTGCAGGTTCAGCAAGTTTACAGATAATAGAAAACTGGGAGAAGTGATTCAAATACCAGAGGGTTGCAATGACACTCAGTACCACCTTGAAGAGCTGGAGAACTGGGCAGACAGCAATCTCGTGAAGTTCAAAGGGAAGTGCAAAGTCCTGTACTTGTGGAGGAATAACCCTATGCACGAGAACAGACTGGCAACTAAACAGCTAGAAAGCAGCTTTGCAGCAAAGGACCTGGGAGTCCTAACAAGCTGAACACTAGCCAGGAACATATGCTTGCAAAGGCCACCATCATCCTGGCCTGCACTAGAACAGCATCGCCAGCAGTTTGAAAGTTGTGATCCTTCCTCTCTACTCATGGATGCAAGTTTTAGCAAGCTGTTTGATTTCTACTGTTTTGCAGAAGAGTTTAAAGGCTTTTGAATGAAAGATTTCTTCCATCTTTGGTATTTTTAAAAAAATATTAGTTCTAGTGAATTCTGCCCCCACCCCCAGATTTATTTCTCATTAAATACTGCAGCCCAGAAAGCCATGATTTGTTACCTGAAAGCATGCTAGAAATTCATGTTGCATCATAGGATTATATATGCTCAAGTAGTCCAGAGAAACATTTGGACAGATCCAGTGTACAGCAGTCCACTGTTTCCCCCTCCATATCCCCATCATTACTCCACTCTGCACGGCTGAAAGTGTACACATTCTTCCAAAGTTAGACATCTCTTCCCACTGCGTCCCAAAACACCATGCTGTCTAAAATACATTTTCCATCCAATAAAAACTTGTCATCATTCATATTTCACACAGTGTTAGGGAAAGGAACAAAGATGAAGCTATCACAAATACCTGTAATATGTTTAAATTCTTATATTGAATTCAGTGAAACTCAATTAGCACCAGACACTTAGAAAACTCATACCCACTGGATCCAACGTAACCATTACCAACAAGCGTAATCTCACTGTTACTACAGAAATTGAGAAAAACACCTATACATTCTGTGACACTGCACTGGTCAAGTGAACTAGGAAAGTGAATGCTACCAATGCTTTGGAGCCTGTAAAAGATTAACTATTGAAAACAGTATATGCTGGAGTAACCTTCATTCATATCCATGTTGATTCAATCTATTGTTCATAATTTTCTCAGCTTGATTCTAACACAAATTTCCTGGTCCTTTGACGTCAATTGCTCAGATTCCTGAGACTTCATGTCTGCAACTTTGTTTACTAAAGCACAAGCTATTGATGTGCAAGGAAGCTGTGTGAAAAGGTAAACTTGTACAAAAAGAACATGAAACCACAGGTGAATGTGAAGGGACATAACATTGTGGATGGGTTGTATTTTAATCCATAAAAGAAAAATATAGCTCAAGAATTTGAAAAATACTTTCAGAATACTTATGAAAAAGGTAACAACCCAAAGATCCTAAAGCATTTGTGTATTCTGGTCCACAGATGTATGAAACAAAACTATGGAAGTTAGTTGGTGCATATAGAAGAAAGGGGACTGATTCCAGCACACCATTCTAGATTACTTCAACACACACCTAATCCTTCAGAAGGCCATTACTCCCACTGCCAGCAGATAAGAGGCAAAACACTACTTTTGATACAATTATTGTAGGCAGTACTTTTATTATTTGTCATCCATTACAGTCCTTGGCTGCAGTAACACAGCTTGGCAGGAAAAACATACAAAGGCAGCTTGTACATCTACTGCCCTATGGGAAAGTGCAGCTTAAAAAAATTCATGTGGAAGTTTTATGTATGAGCTTCAACATAAATTGAATGTTAAAACCTCTTAGCATCCAAGTTAAAAATTAACTAGCAGAGGAACAACATTAATTACTATCCCTTCCACATGCTCAATAGCAGGTGAATCCAAATACCTTTTCTGTGTACAAAGATAGATATTACACAGAATTAAACAGATTGCTAACACATTCAATTGTTTCCAAATATTATTCTATTAAACTTACTCTCATAAAATCAGTTGAACCACTTTATAGAATTTTAGACCAAGATCACACTTCCCTAGAAGTGCGATAAACCTTGAAAGTCCAGCTTATGGACTCATTCCAGCTGCAACTTGTAAGAGAAGGAACTAACATCTCTGCCAACAGATCAGTTTCTCCAGGAAAGAAGTGAGATCTAAGTCTGCAACAAGCCTGTTCTCTGTAGGACCATGTGCTTATCCATGAAGCACCTTCACTGAGGAAAGCAATCTTCCAACTTTTATGGCATCTGTCCGAGAAAGTTTCTCTCAAACTAGTATTTCTAGCACTCACCTAATAGAACAGCACTCAATTTCCCAGATTTAAGAAAAAATGAAACAGACCTTCATGATTTATACCTGCATAAATATCTGAAGTAACTACCAACTTATGCCAGTAAGCTTTTGCTGAAACACACCTTGTAAAGAAAGTTAAAATATACTACAATTTTAGTAGCATTTATGGTATGGTTTTACTTGCCATAGGAAACAGCTCTGAATTATAATTTTTTATCTAAAGTGTCTTCATGTTTAGCTTAAGTAAAACTAAGCAGTTCCTTCTGAGTAAGTCATATTTCAGGTTAGTAAATTTGTTTATAAAAAAGTATCTTTCTTCAGTAAAAAATATTTTTAAAAGCCTAAGGTCAACTTTCTTTCCAATAGAGACAGTTATGTTATAGCTGTAAGAAGCAGAATACCTGCATGATGTTCTGTGCAACTACTCAGCAGTAAAGATATTGCAAATTCTTTTGTCTTACAAATTTGTTTTGAAGACAGTTTAAAATCAAGTGCTTACATGGAAGTGGAAACTGTGATACCTCAGTTTTACTGCAGTTTCAGAAGCCATATTATCTCATGTAGTTATGAGATGAATTAATTTTAGAAATGTTACTGTTTTAGTTTTAATCCAGCTAATTTCAAAATCCCAGCTTTCGCTGAACACTACAACTTTTCCCCAGTGATGACTGTTATGAATTTTCTTATGGGAGTAATTCCTATATTTAGTAGTTTACATAGCAGATTTCAGTACATTTCTACAGATTTTACACAAAATAATCAACTACTAGAAAGTGGCACATGCACAAGGCAGCTGACATCTTTAAGTGCAGTGGAACAATTCACAGCCAGGGAAGTACACCTACATTCAAGGTGAGACAGCAAAACCAAAACTGAACTGGTCATATTGATATCAGTAGTACTGGGAAAATGCAGAAGCTGCTACTAACCACAGACACCTGCCCTGCCTGTCCCCCACTTGCCTTCATAATCCCATATATTTAAGTTTCTGCTCCTATATCACTTCTGTCTGCCAAGAAACAATAACAAAAAGTGACAACGCCAAGAACCTGAGGTGCCATTACTTCTTGGTTCAGTGACATTTGAATTGCTTCTATATGGGAAAGGAAATTTTGATGCTCCACTTTCCAAAAGTATAGAATCAAGTTACATTCTAGATGTGGCAGAGGACAAAGGGGATGCATTTAAAAAAATGCAGCTGCCTAAGAAATTCAGGGTCTGGGTGCCCAAAGGATGAAGGACAGCTGAGACAGCAATAACCACTTAATATTGTGGATTGTTCTATCACTGCTTGCTACTAGATAGAAGCAAAGCATAAAGTGCATTTGGGAAGAACAAAAGACCAAAACAGTCATAATGGGTACTTATGGTCCCATAAGTCTTCCTAAAGAATGGTTCATGTGTATATTAAGTTTCAAATCGCACTTCCTCTTCTTGATTCATTGATTTTAGAGCAAGTGCAGGAATGACTTACCTAGTTACAAACAGAATAATCACCTAAAATGCTGGAATGTGCTACTTTGCATAAACCCAAGAAATATAGGTGCTTAACTGAACTTAAAAGGATCTGAGTGTCCACTAATAATAAATCAGGAAAGAAAATTTAACAAGAGAGAAGTTAAACTCTTCCTCAAGCCATCAGGAGAAATACAGGCACAAATACCTCTACCAGAATTGAGATGAGGGTTTAAAGACTCAATCAGTGTTTTACAGAGCAAGAAAATACCAGAAATGCTAGAATGAATCTTCATGGAATATAAATGGAACTACATTCCCAGGATTGCTCTTTTTTGTAGTATCCCTTTCTGAAGCAACACACAACTAATTTAACAGGTTACTATTCCAATTTACTATAGCTGTATCTTAAAAATATGAACATAACACTAAATTACCAGAAAGAGCTGGGAATGAGGAAAAGCATTTTTCCCCTAAATTCATATAGTTTTTATTTTACCCTTGCATAATAACTATCTATTGGCAATACCTCTTGACAAGAAGCAAGGGATTAACTATGTAGCTGGCCAGGAGCATCTATTCTCTTTAATCTATTTTTCTGAAGGGGCCATCTGCTCTTACTTCTTCATTTCATGGTCTAGGTTGAAACTGCATTCACTATTCTGTTAGGATTTCAATTAGTTACATGTAAAAATTTCTCCCATGTCAGGATAGCTGCCTTGAGGATGAAATACTGCAAGGTGAAGAGGGAAAAGGGGTTATTACCAAAAGCTGATTGACTATAATTGATACAGCTGAAATAGCTAATTAGTCATCAATAAAATGAAGGGAAAATAATGCTGTAACATTTGTTTTATTACAACACAGCTTGACATCCATTACTGACAAGCATGCACAGCCATGTTTTAAGGTGCCGAATCTGAATAAAGGGACTATATTTGCTTTCTGTATTCTCTGTACTCAGCTCTTTTCAGATGACTCTGCAGAAAAGCTTCAAATCTCAGCTTTGATAACAGCACCAAAACCTTCCAAATGAGGTGCCCAAAAATACCTCACACAAATGCTGACAAGACATACCTACATGATTAGCATCATTTGCACAGACTTAGAAATAATGAGTACATAGTTCTAAAATTTACTCACTGAAGCTACAGGTTTGAGCTCTAGCAAGGTATTATGCCAATACAATAATAAGTTAAGCAAAGGATTCTGAAAGGACTGTACAGAATGAAACTTACAGTTTTACATCCTACTTCATCCAAGTGGGAAAGAAAACTACTTCTGACTCAATTTTTTCTATCCATTGCAATGTTTTCCTCAACAGAAAGACCAAGCAGAAAGCTACCCAGCAAGCCAAGTACTTTAGTTAGTGCCTAGGGTAGCTAACTTCTCAGCCTCATCTTCATGCAAGTCATCATAACAGGTAGCCTTCTAGCCTAGACAACCAGTCATTGAAAGCTTTCGTCATTGCTTTGGGCACATTGACAAAAATAAGAGATCAGTGCCTTGAGGACCTACAAGCTACTCAGAGGCAGAAAATACATTATGTTAGCATAATGCTCAGCATACCACTGAAGTCTAAAGAAACTATGATCTACTGGTTAAGAAAGCAAGTCACATCCTTTTTCCTCTATCAGGGCATTAATCTAAAAAGGATAATTTGTCTAGAGTTCTTCATAGAGCTGATCTCACAGCCAGCTGCTTGCCACTTATGTGATAATGAAATACACATCAGCACTTTTAATTAACCTTATATTGAACTATGTGAACTATTACTTAGTGTTCCAAACAAGGCCTATTATTTCAGGAGATTTGTAAATTCTGTAAGTGCATCTATAAACAAATGATTTAGAAATAACATTATGGTAGTTTCCCTGCACTCTCCATTAAATAAGCTGATAATAACATGATATTCTAAGAGCTTAAAGTTTAAAAGTCTGGCAAAGTATTTCTTTTAAAACTTCATTCAACACTTATCAAATTGGAATGACTGACAGCAGTCTTACTAGGTAAAGCATACATCAAGAGAACAGCACAGGCCAAAGCTATTTCAGGTCCCATCCATATCTCAATTGTATTTGGAAACCCTGTGTCCGAAGATAAGGTAGTTCTATTACAGCCGCAGCATTCAGTCTATATTTGAGCCTAAGCTTGTGATCAAGGTGTGAGCAGCAAAGACAAATAACTATGAGATGGTCGAGCAGAAAGATGCAACCAATGCTAACTTCAAACATGCCAGTTACCAATTAAAGCCTTTATACCTTCAGCATCAATTTTTTTATATTCACATAGTGAAGCGACATCAGTAATACTGACAAAATGATTCTCGAAGCACTGAAGTCTCAGTTAACCGAACACCGGCTTTCAGGAGGGACCTGTGTTTTAAGATGCAGACAGAACGCATCCAGCTGCAAGAGTTATTGTGACAAGCGAACACCCATGGCACCCCGGCACCCATGCGCAGCTCCCACAAAAGCAGCTCCCGCCTTTCCTGAGGGGGGCTGACACCCCTTCCCGACCGCCCCGTTTCCCCGGGGAGCCGCGGCAGGGCCGGAGCGGCTGCGCGCCGGCTCCCCCTGCTGACACGGCGCCGGCACGGCACTTACGGGACGGTGCCGTCCGGCCGAAAACGCCGGCCGCATCGTGTTGCAAAAAATGCCCAAAAATGGTCTACAAAGCCCTTCAGAAAAAGCTCCACGCAAAATTAAAATCTGCATGATGATTTCTCTAATGCTTAGTGACCTACTGCTAACACCATAGGGTTTCCTGACACAGAGTGTCGTGGTTTAACCCCAGCCGGCAGCTAAGCACCACGCAGCCGCTCGCTCGCTCCCCCCCCACCCCTGGGATGGGGGAGAGAATCAGGAAAAAACCTCGTGAGTTGAGATAAAAACAGTTTAATAGGACAGAAAGGAATGAAAAACAATTATAATAATAATATGACAATAGTAATACTAAAAGAATTCAACTATACAAAGCAAGTGGTGCACAATGCAATTACTCACCACTCGTTGACCAATGCCCAGTTAGTTCCCGAGCTGCGATCCGCCCCTCCCGGCCAACTCCCCCCAGTTTATATACTGGGCATGATGTCATATGGTATGGAATAGCTCTTTGGCCAGTTTGGGTCAGCTGTCCTGGCGGTGTCCCCTCCCAGCTTCTTGTGCCCCTCCAGCCTTCTTGCTGGCTGGGCATGAGAAGCTGAAAAATCCTTGACTTAGTATAAACACTACTTAGCAACAACTAAAACCATCAGTGTGTTATCAACATTATTCTCCTACTAAATCCAAAACACAGCACTATCCCAGCTGCTAGGAAGAAAATTAACTCTGTCCTAGCTGAAACCAGGACACAGAGATAGCATCCAAAAACCTTTCTGGGTAAGTTACATCTTCAAAATTTCAGCATCACTACATTTAAGATGCTCTATAGGTATCCTACAGGAAAACCCATTGTGGAACACTTCTGCTCTTTCCAAAGTGCGCTCATATTAATACTTCGTAATTGCCCAAGATCCCAAAATTCACAGAAAAGAATAAGGCTGGAAGAAATCTTAAAAGGTCATTAATTCCTTCACAAGCATTTTATATGACTACACTTATGTCATTCCTGACATTTGTTTCACATGGCATTAACAGGCTTCTGTGAAGACTACAAGTGTCTGCAGAAAAAAGTCTGAAGAACAGATACAGTAAGCTTTAAAAACATGATAAATCTTCTGTTGTATGCTTTTATACAGTAGGCCAATAAAAACTTAATCATTTTTCCAGACCATGGATGCATGCTGTAATAAAAAGGTCAAGGGTATATGATAAGTGAAAAGAATCTTTAAGACCAATTTGTGTTACACAAGACAAATTGGACCACAGTAGTCCTTTCCAGTCTTAAGATCTAGTACTAAGGTGCCACATTTCACCTTGCAGCCTAGTCAGCCTAGGATATCATTAGGATATCTCTAGAAAAGCACCAAGTGTTAACTAGAGCTAAAGGTGTCACTGCAACCTACCTGCTGTGAAGCAGATTAGCTCTTCCACACACATCAGGATTTAAATGGAGAAACTGAATCAAATCATTAGTAAAAAACTGTTTCACTTTGAGAAGCTCCTCCACCTACCACAAAAGTTTTGGGGAACCCCTGTAAGGAAGGCAGAACACTCAGCTGTGACACTACCTTCTTCCTTGAAATTAGGATTTCTTGATCCTAAAAAAAGCAGGCTGGAAGTGGTCATGAAACAGTCAGATAATTAGTAAAGTGAAAAACTGCTCTAGGTTTCTGAACTTCCATGATGTCATGGTTTAAGCCCAGCCAGCAACAAAGCACCATGCAGCAGCTCGCTCACTCCTCCCCCCCAGCAGGATGGGGAGGAGAAAATACAACAAAAAGCTCGCAGGTCAAGACAAGGACAGGGAGGGATCACTCACCAATTATGGTCCCAGGCAAAACAGACTTGATTTTGGGGAAAAATAAACCAATTTAATTTGTTAACAACCAAATCAGAGTAGGGTAATGAGAAATAGAACCATATCTTAAAAACACACCTTCTCCCCACCCCTCCCTTCTTCCCAGGCTCAGCTTTGCTCCCAATTCCTCTACCTCTGCCTCCCACCAGTGGCACAGGGGGACGGGGAATGGGGGTTGCGGTCAGTTCATCCCACATTGTCTCTGCCACTCCTTCCTCCTTGGGGGGAGGACTCCTCACACTCTCCCCTGCTCCAGCATGGGGTCCCTCCCATGGGGCCAGCCCTCCATGAGTTTCTCCAACTCAAGTCCTTTCCACAGGCTGCAGTCCTCCGCAAACTGCCCCAATGTGGGCTTTACCAGAATCATGGCCTTTTCCGGGCCCAGCCACCTGCTCCGGCATGGGGTCCTCCACAGGCTGCAGGGGAATCTCTGCTCCACCGTGGACCTCCATGGGCTGCAGGGGGACAGCCTGCCCTCTCACCACGGGCTGCAGGGGAATCTCTGCTCCCCCGCACCTCCTCCCTCTCCTTCCTCACTGATCTCGGTGTCTGCAGGGTGTTCTCTCTCTCACATCCGACTCCTCACTGTAGCTCCTCTTCTATCTTCTTCCTCTCCTCTTTCTACCGTAGCTGCTCTTCTTCTTCCTCCACCCTTTTACTCTTCCCCCCAACAATCTTTTCCCCTTCTTAAATACGTTATCCCAGAGGCACTACCACCATTGCTGATGGGCTCGGCCTTGGCCAGTGGTGGGTCCGAGTTTGGAGCCGGGGAAGCTTCTAGCAGCTTCTCACAGGAGCCACCCCTGTAGCACCTCCCCGGCTACACAAACCCAACACACATTACTACAAATGGACCAAGAACACTGTACTCAAACTGTGTGAAGGCAAGTCTAGAAGAGAAAAATCTGTTTTCCTTAAAACTCAGGAAGTGGTATAGGACATAGTTAAGCATAACAAAAAGCCATGAGATAACCAGACATGATGGACCTTAGTGCTTTTCACTCTTGCAAAAGTGAAATTTATCATTTAACATTAGTTTGGAGGTGGGCAGAAGAGAAAAGGGTGATTTTTTTTTTTTTACTTTACTGGTTTACCTCAGAGCAGTATCGCTCAAGTCTGCATACAGCAGGGCACATCATTTCTGCCTGGTAGCAGGAGAAAGACAACCAAAAGATCAGATGCTCAGTATCCGAGGGTTAAGGAGCTCAAGGAGCAGAAACTGGGCTGCTAACCAGAGACATATCAGGATTGGTGCTTCACCACCACCTCTAGTTAATGAGGACACACATCAAGAGGAACCAGTACTGAAAACTTTTGTCCATTATCAGTAACCGGAAAAGGAGACACATGAAAGGAAGAATGACTGTGTTAAAAGCAGTCCTTCCATTTCTGAGTCTTAAAAACATCATTATTACCCCAAAGCAGCAGGAAAAAATGGCTGAAAATATCTGAAACTTTTTGCTTTCAAATACATCTGCTTTCCAGAGTACTGTTACTGGATAATCAGAGGCAGTAAGAGACTACAGATGCATTTACTCTCCAAGCATTCAGTAAATGCAGCAGCATCAGAGCAACAGAAACAATCTTGACTTCTTCCTAGATTCATCTTGTCCATGAAAAGGCATCTTCCTCTACTGACTATTCCTCTTGTATAATCCAAATGGATTAATAAAGTTGAAGAAAATCAGTAAATCCTCAAAGGATTTGCAACTTCATATTTTCACTGTTACTACATTATACCAAGATCAGCACAGCAGCAGTCGTTACAACAAATTTTCTTTTGGATTAAGTGCAAGAACAATAGGTTTACTGAAATGATTTCTAATCTTTTAGGTTTCCAATTTTGTCAACAAATTCTTCCTAGAAAAGACCTATAAAAGAACACCGATGTAGGCCAAAAAAGTGAAAGATTTACCAGCGACAAGAATTAAACTGACACTTGTTTGCTGCCTTGCAACTTTGTTGCTGTTGAGCTGCTAGCTGAAGCCAAAAGCCTGATAAACACATCAAAATAAGAAAAGGAAGGCAGCCAGCAAAACAGCAACTGGAAATGGAGAATAGGAAGGAAATTCATTTAACTTTCTAGTTTCTTACTAATTTTACCTTGACAATAAGTAAAATGATTAAAAATGACAACACAAAAGAACAATAAGTGATAAATATGACAAAGTTGAGTTGAAGCAAAAGAATATTTTAAGACAGGATAAACACAAAGAATAAAACATGCATTGCTCAGCTGTTGAAACACTCAAACATACAGCTTTCTCAGCTTAACAAAAATGTTTCTTCATTCCACCTCTCCAGTCACTACTCTAATTTGCTCCTTATCATAGCCAGCCTACATCTACCGTATATCCCAAGTCATTGACAGTTCAGTAAGGAGCCTAACAATTTACTCAAGATAAAATGTCCAGAAATGCATCTCATTTTGAATCAAATATGTCACGAGATGCAAAATCTACCAGTTCTTATATTTGATTTAAGAGTTAACCATCCATTGCTAAAGCACTGTGCTTTATTTTTGCATTTGCACCTTTTTGGCCAGACATTTCATCACCAGTTTAAAGGGCCTCTTAGCACCTTTATTTACCTCTGGGAAGGTAGTAAGGCACTCAAACCACCCGTTCATGATCACTTTCACCAACCAACCAGACTAGCAAGAGGCCTACAGACCTTCTCAGGCTTGCAAAGCATTGTGTTTTTTCCACAATCTTCTCAAAGATTAAGATACGTGGACTTCTGTACCTAGAATGTCACAAGAAAATGAAATTCCCTAGTCCGTATGCCCTTATGGCCTTAGCTTAAGGCCATGAAGATATTAATTTTCTAGCTAGTGTTGTACTTGGAAGTCACACTCAGCTAGCAATATATGGCTCTTAAGCCATTCCCAGAACTACTACCACCCCTACCATGCAGCTCCCGTTGTACAGGTGAGACTTGCCTTCCCAGGTCTCAGGTAGGTAATCCCACTTCATCAAGATACTCCACTTGCCCAGTATAAACATCCTGTCCTTTACCATTTTCTATTTGAAAAACAGTATTAATAATGTAAACATTAAGCTTGCAAGATTCCTGCAGAGCTCAGCTAAGAACAGTCAGTTAATTCACCATAAAATATTAGGTGTGTCAGTTACCAGTTAATCCATTTAAACATGCTTTACACTGAAACTGCTAAATACTAATTAAAAAGTCATGCAGTACCACACTGAATCCTTTACAGAGGCTACTGAACTCTGAACTTTGATAGCTGATTCTTTCAAATCAAAGCACATCCTAAATTATTTTGTTTCTTAATTATACTTGAAGTCAGAGGGGGAAAAACTCAGAGGGCAGAAAGATCACATACATAGATTTCAAGTACACGCAAGTTAAGTCAAACAAGCCACAGGCCAGAAGAGCAGCCATTCAGTGCTGTGACCTTCTTTCTGATTTCTCCCGTAAATAAGTACTCAGAAGGTTACACTTTTAATTTGCATGGCTGGTGTCGAAAAGGATTGAAAGTGACAAACCATGTCAGTCTAAATTTGAAACCTTTAAATTCGATCTCTCTCATTGACTGCCAAAGTAAGTGTGCAAGTGAATTAGAAGTCAGCTTTAGACTAAATGTGATCATCGGTGAGTGGCTGGAGGCTAGAGTCATGCTTCAGGCTAGAGTCATGCTTCAGAGCAGACGAGCCTAGGGTGAAGTATGTATGATTATCTTCAGCTGCATTTTGCAGCAGCCCTGTTAACATGACTGGAATACCTGATAAATCACTTCCCCAGCCTTTTAAGAGACCAAGACTGGAATCTAATTGTTAGTAAGTCCTATGACTTTCCCAATACAGTTTCACTGCAGTAAAAGCAAAGAGCCAAGCATGACAAAAACGTGAACTTCTGAAGTGTTACTGAACAAGGAAGGCTGAGACATGAGGAACAATCTCTGAAATATCCCTTCCTTACTCCAAATCTTACTACTTTTCATGCTGTTTTAAGAATATAGAAATAGAACCAAAGTCAGCCTTCCCTGGTTTTATGGTGCTACCATCACACCATATCCATTCCTACTACTGTCACTGAATTTCTCATCACACTGAGCCTGCCAAATAACCAATTCCCCCTGCACATTTTCATAGACACTTGTTTTGAAGTCTGATTACTAGAAGACAACATTAGAGTTTCTTCTTTCTAGTTAACCTCTAGGAAAGACAACTGAAAGTGACCTGCTGTCTGGAAAAAAATCTTTGTCTGAAGGGCATATTACAAAATTTACTATTTTATTCAAATTAATAGGATGCTCCGAGTAATCTTAAAACCTCACCAGCTTTCTTCAGCTATATTTGCTTTACAAAACACCTATGACCTTCACAAAGTGTTTTGCCAGCCTGTAAGAGCAGGATCCTTGAAATAAGCATTGCTCATGTGATTGAGACTACAATGAGAAATAAAAGAGAGTTTGAGGTTACACAACAACGGAGTACATGTAACACCATTAGAGCCTGGGAACAAGCAGCACCACGCATGTCTGTTCCATGTCATGAAACACCTGTCCTCAGAGGAAAGTGGATGATTCAGTAGCAAACTGATTATTTATATCACAACATATGTATGTCACATCACTACAAATAATCAAGTACATCTTTTAGAATTGTGAAAGATTAGAATTCTATTTGTGAAAATTACATAAAATCCTTGCTAAGTGCCCAGAAGCCTTTGCATACCAAGACAGATTTATTCAAAATCAATAACATCTATGAAACCTTAATTTATTAAGTTCCTACTTCAACCATTTTTACAAAGCTATCCCTTACCTGCTAAAAAAATCAGACAGTTAATATCTTCCACAATGCAGAAAGTCAGTACACTTTTCCTCACACTCCATTCTCCCTGATATTTAGGGAGGTATTTTAGGGAGGTATTGGTCTATTTAATTATTGAACTCCTACTCAAAATTTGATGCAAGAAACAGCAAGCCTCTACTGAGCACTACTAGACACATGGATCAGTAAAGCCATTTGATACACAGCTAGCACATACAGCCATCTACTGATAGGAAGGCTTGTTATTCCTGTACGTCATCTTGTTGACAATTTAAAGGAAGCCTCACCAATTTAAGATATTACCTCAAATCTCAAAGTAGCTAAAATGAGCTTGTAAGGAAGAATTCCATAGGTACAGTCTACAGAGAAGTAAAAGTTGTCTTTCAGCAATGACATCAGGACTCATAAGGATTTCAGCTGCCCTGACTTTGATTACAGCATCCTCTCCACCTACACACTTAACATTACACAAATCAAACAAGTGCCACACATCCATTTTAATGTCTCCCCTGTGACAAAACATGTCTGGTATCAACATGTTTTATTTAGTTAGCTTCTTCCATCTGCAATTTCACATACTTTACCCAACATCCACAAAATACTTGTCATAAATCAATACTATGCATAGATGTGAAAAATGACAATGAAGATAAAGTAACTCTTCTCTTACAGATCTTTCAATATTTTTACAGCATCACTCCTGAACTAAGTTATGACAATCAGCATTACACTTGCACATTTACCAACATTTACATACAACCCCAAATGCAAACAAAGTCAGCCTTCAAAATAAAGGTCTCAAAAAAGGTTAAAAAGTAAAGCTACTCAGTACCTTCCAATGATAAACACAAAGAACTAGCCTGATTTCAGAACAAGCATCACTTTCACATACAAAAATATTTTTCAGATTTTGCATAAAGATGAGCACCTGAGAGTTGTAAATAGGAAAAATACAAACATACATGTACTAAACTCCTGCTTCTTCACAGAACCTCATCTTTCCCAAGCTTCTTCAATTACAAAACTTATAATAAGATAATAATTGGACATAACATTCCAGTTCCCATTGTCTGGTATCAGCTGCAAATTAATCCTATTAGCACAGTCACCTTACTACACATGCAAAATAAGTCTACTTCCAACCTATAACATGTTTAAAGGTTTACAGGTAAAAATATCCCCTTCTTAGGATGGCTTAATGTTCATGTATACAAGTAAATCATCTTAATTAGAGCAAAGGATATAGTCTAGTCTTCTGCAAAAGATTCCTACTGTTCTAAAGTTTAAGCAGCAGCTGAATGTTTCAATGACTGTTTAAAGTAAAATTTAAGCAATACGTCTTATATTTGTGTCCCAAAGAGACAAGTCATCAAATACTTGAGCAGTTTTCAACAGGAAAAATCAGCACTTCCATGTACTATGCAGGAGCAATAAAGGATACTGATCTTTGATTTTAATGTTTTCAAAATGCTTAAAACAAGGTTTTGTTAGGGCAAAAGGAGATGCTGCCATGTCTTAATTCTGAAACACAGATTAATAATACTGCCCAGGAAAGTATTCTTGCAGCATCCTAGTTATCTCCACATTGATCTTTTTCAACTGAAAGGCTACCCTGGAACTCCGAAAGCACGTCAAGCTCCACTTTTTTCCTGTATCATTTAAAATTACGTAATTTGTGTGTACCCAAGTTATAATTTGTAATTATAAGCATAATATGCAAGTGTGTCCACTTCCATTTGAGAACTATAATTAACAGATTTTGAAAGTCTAGACACAGGACTTTTCCCTCGAAATCAAATTTCAACATGGTTAGAAATTTGTTAGCCATTTGGCTCTTGTCTACGCAGCACACACTTCAATTCCTTCAGCATCTTGGAAGGATTTACTAATTCAACCACACAATTCTTACAAATCAATCTTGAGTTTCTGAAGAAAGTTGGTTGATCTACAGTATTTCAGTTCAAGTAAATACAGACAGTAAATGTCACACTATTAAGACATCAAAATGCTATTACATAATTAAGCTGGTTATTTTAAGCACTTAAAACCTTTGCTAAGACATTCTTACACATACCTGGAAGAAGCCAAACTTAGAAACATGTTTCATTCTAAACTGAAAAGCTAAACAAACCCAGTTTAAAAAGTTAGACAAGCCATTTCATTTGCCTGCTCACTGAAGTATCATAGAAAGAACTCAGTGGACCTGACATATGAAGTACACGCCAGAACTGTTACATACACTTTTCCACTAATAATTGCCTTTATTTAACTGCATAGAATTATAACAACTGAGAAGAAAAAACAGTCACTGGTAGAAGTTAGTGTCATGACAGGATGGGTTTGTAAAACATCTCCTCTTACATTTCCCACTTGTATTACACAGTCACTGCACCTTATTTGGTTCTTTGGTGACTCTACAACTGCCTAAAATACCTATTTTACATAGATATTATACAAATCTGCATTTTAAATGCAGCTGTGACCAGTTGATAGTCAGACTCATAATCTTTTTTTACCCATCTCTAACATGTGAAATACTTCAGATTTAATGCAAGACTTCACTTTCAAAGTAAGCAAAAAATCTAGAGACATACTGGAATAAAGACGACATATCCACATCCATCTACATTCATTTTTTCACTGACAATATAATTTATTTTTGGAGCTGAAAGTATGCATGCAGATACCAAGTATTACACAATAAAAGCAGGCAGAAGTTTGTCTGTCCTCTAGTTTCTCATTTCAATGAGAAGCTCAAAAAACTATCCTAGTCCCAAAAAGTCAGAATTTTGATAACAGCCATACAGTCTTATCTACTTCCATAAAGGCTGTTTGTAAAATAATAAATCACATACTTCTGTAGCTTCCGAAAATAATTTACATATGCAAAAAAGATTCTTCCTTCACTAGCTGGAGAGGAACTGCAGTAATTTGCAGCCTTAAATTCTCAGCCATCAAGCTAAATTTTAACAAGTTTTTTATTTACAGCAAACAATACAAATCTGTATTTATTAACATAAACCTCCTTCTCCCACTATCAACAGTGGCATTTTTACAAATTCAAAGTTAGGAAAAATATGCAAAATACCAACCATCCAAGGACATGCAGCTACAAATCACATGGCATATGCATTCCACAGCTGAAACTGCGACAGCTACTCCTAACTCCAGAATATTTCAGACAATAGTTGATTCTCCTCCTGATTTAGAGATGGGCATTCGTAGTCCATTACACATCAAAAACTACAACAATGCATTAAAAGAAGCTACATTGATTTAGACCCATTCCTGTTACAGGAAGTAAAGTACACTAGCACAGCTTTGTAATCACTTCAATTGAAGCCAAAATCATTTCGGCTGTCATTCAGCTATATTAGATCAGCTTATAACTTATTTCACTTGACCATCCCAAGCACTGAATCAAGTGTTTGTCTCTACAGAGCTGTACTTCAAAGTTGCCTGCCAATTATACAATATTTCCAAATTTACATTAAATCATATTGTAAATCACATAGAATTACTTCTCTATTCATTATAGTATCATTGAAACAAAGAGCTAGCACTTTAAAGCATATCTGACATGTTGGACGCAGAAGGGGTAGGAATCAATTATTTGCAGTTATGTCATTGCAAAAGAACATATACTTTTGGGTTTTTAAAAGATTCACCAAAATGTATTGTTGGTTCCTTAATATTTTAGTTACAGAGCCAAAAGTTCCTAGGAAAGGACATAGGTTGTAGGCTCCTTTTTAAAAAGGCTCACACAAATACAAACAATAAGCTATTTATTGTTCAGAAACACGTTAGCATGGTAAAACAGGAAAATCTTTTGGGGTTTTAATCGACTTGAAGCTCAAGCAGAGCACAGAAGACCCAAGCTGCTCTACACAGCGATTCAACTTGGAATAATACGTAATCCAAGCAGTGAGCGATCATGCCTTCGCTATTGTTAAAAACACCTATGAAAGAGGGGAATTTCTGGAAACCAGCCCAGCGTTTGCTATTGTTTGGGGGAGATGCTCTGCCTGCTAGAGGAGCAGCCCAGGAAGCCTCGCTGAGCGCCACGGGCAGCGCCGGGGGTGGCAGGCAGAGCACTGTCCGGGCAGCGGCCGCCGGTGCCGGGCAGACCCCCTCGACTCCTGCCGGCAGCCCAGCAAGGGGAAGGAGGCAGGAGCCGGGAAACGCCAGCTGCCTGAACACAAGAAAAAAACCCACCGAGCGCTGCAAAACGAAGAGTAAACCCCTCACGGAGCATCCTCGGCGGCCGTCACTAACTCCGGCTCGTCCCCACCGTTCGTCCCCGCGGCGGGACGAAGCGGCCCCGCTCCGACCCCGCCGGCCCTCACCTTGGTTGACCAGCCGCAAGGCGTGGGTGAAGGACGGGTCCAGCGAGTCCTTCTCCGCCATCAGCTCGGGCAGGTACTTCTCGTCCATGGCGGCGGCCTGGAGCGGCAGCGGAGCCGGGGCGCCCGGTGTCCCCGCGGGGAAGGGGGCGGCGGCGGCACAGGTCCGAGTCCCAGACGGCGGTAAATCCCCGGAGGCAGCGCTTCCCCCTGGCCGCCTCCCGCCCGGGGCTGCGGGGACGCATCCAGAGGGAAGCGCCGCAAGCCTCCGGCCGGGAGCGGGGAGGGAAGGGGCGCGGGCCGGAGGGACGCCCCCCCACACCGGACAAGGGACGCGGAGAAATCCCTCTGCGGAGGCGCACGGGGCGGGGGGGGAAAACAAGGAGGCAGAGACGCGCCCCGGGAGCCGCCGACCCAGGCGGGACGGGCCCCGGGCCCCCCGCACACACGCGCGTCGAAGAACAGGGAGTACGTGAGGCGGCGGGCGCAGACCACAGACCCGCACCGACAGCCGCCCGGCGCCGACTGAGCGGGCGAGCCCCTCCGCGCCAGGTTTAAATACCCCTGCCGAGGCCACGCCCCCTAACCACCCAGGAGCCTCGCCCCCTGCCCACCGAGCCACGCCCCGGGCCGGTGCCCCGCTCCCCGGCTCCTCCCAATGGGCGGTGATAGTAGAGCCCCCTTCACTGTCGTCCCGCCTGCTGGAGTGACGGCTCCTATTGGGTGGTGCGGCTTGTCAGTCAGGGACCAGCTGCAGCTTCTGATTGGTGGTTACTCTTGCCCTCCCCCGCCCCGCTACCGGTGGCGGGGGTGGTGCTGGCGCCGGGCAGGTGCGGCGCTGAGGTAACGTTCGCACCGCGGCTCCTCACGGGCAGCGGGCCGGGAGCCGGGGCGGGTCCGAGGGGCTGCGAGGAGCCGAGGAGCGGGGTCACCCGTCACGACCCACAGCGGGGTTTTAATGACGCTGTTCCCCTCCGGGAGGTCGCAGGCGCCTCGACGCCCGAGCCGTCGGCGCCGGCGGATCTGCGGGCTGCTCGGCCTGCGGGAGTGCCCTGAACGGAGGCGAGGCGAGGGGAGAAGGGAGCCGCCCGAGGCGTCCCGCCTCCGGCCGCCCGCGCTCCTCTGCTCGGGACCCGCTCCCCGAGGCAGCAGGCTGTGTGAGAGGGGCTCGGGGGAGCCAGGACAGCGTCCTGACGCTCCCTTTCAGATCTCAAGGGGAGGGGGAACGAAGAAAGGCAAGATTTGTTTTTAAAGGAGTAAAACCGCGATTTTAACTTTTTTTTTTCTTCCCCTAAACAGCAGTACTCTTTATCTATCCCGCATTTTGTACTTACGCTTCTAGTAATACAAAGCACTTCATAAATACTAGCCAGAAAATCTTATTTCCGATGAATTACACTGATGGGCCATTGCAAGTGGGTTTGTGACTCAGTAGCAGCCTGTTCTACAGAAAAGAGAAGCAAAGTTTAAAAAAACCTTGCTCAAGCCTATTTTCCTATTTTTTCAGTGGATATTAGATCATTATTCACTTTGATCTTTAGCTTTGAGGCTTTACGTAGCTTCCTTATTAGACCTTAGGTGTTTCATCAATGAATCTTTGGTGACAAAAGCCCAAAGGAAGCAAGACTATTCTCTGTAACAGAGCACAAGGGCAAAACAGAGGAAAATTACTAAATGACTGAAGCCAAAATCGTAATGCTGAAGTTACATTTTTAACCAACATTTACTGGAAAAGCCGATAAGAAACTTCAAGTGATAAGCTACAGTTAAAAGACCACTGAAAATATTCTTACCTCTGTGAATCGAATAATCACACATTTACTTTTGTATTTCATGCAAAAAAAAAAAGGTTTGCAATGTATCTTAGTCATATCCTTGCAAGATGGGGAGAAAAAAGCTCTGAAAAAAAGGCTAGCATGAGAAATCACTCATTCGAAGCTTGGAAGCAGAGGTTAAGGCTCCCTTCTCAGAATTACATGTGCTCTTTCACCCTTAAAACAGAAGGACCATATATTAAGGTATCTCATTTCTTGTTGTATTTTACAGACTGGAATATCTCATAAAACAATGTCTGATATGTTACAATATGAGATATACTTGATTTACGTTCTCTCTACAACTGTTCCGAATAAATCTTGACCCAGGATGAACAGAAAAAAATTTACAAAGTTATATTTTAAAAATTCTCCTGCATGACATCAAGCTTGACGGATACAACTAAAACATACGAGCAACTGGAAGAAGTTGGAATACAATGAATATTTTATTTCAACCTTCCATATACATCTTCTGTATAAAAGTACTGAAATGCAGCCATCTGTTGTGAAACGGGCAGACACATACAACTTTGACACAGAACAATATGTAGGAGTGTAATCATTATTGAATGACCTGGAGCAAAATAATCCCTATCTTTGCCGGTAAAGCCAAAAATGTATTTAAAGTCCCCCTACAGCATACAAGACCTCAGACAGAAGGGTAGCTATATTATTACAAATGGTGTAAAATAAAATGTACCTTTCTTGGAAAGACTCATGTTCTCCCTGGTAACTGATTAAATAAACATTTGGCGTTTCAAGAAACCACAGTATTTCTTCCCAAATTATACCAACTCCCTCTGGCTTACAATAGAGAAAGACTTCCTGGAAGTCTGAAGACTTGTTTCTCACCAGGGCTATAATAATATAGGAATTATAAAATTATCCACATTTTACCCTATTGTTCAAACTCAAACCTGCACATAACAAGTGCAGTATATTGTTTTCTCCAATGAAATTCACGAGGCTGTAATAAAACAAGAGGAGGACAGAAAGGATGGGAAATTATGAGCCTCAGACCATAGAAAGCAGCCTAGGATATGGTTAGCTGGGAAAAGCCTGCTGAGTGTAGTGCTTACTCTCCAGGAAAGGCAGGAAACACCAACTTCTTAAGGACTGATTGCTTTCTTGCTGCTGAAATCTATACAAAGCTTGAAAAGCAGCTTGATCAAGGAACTGCCCAGTAAGTATTAGCTTTAGTATTCACGAATGTTTAAAAGTCATGAGTCCAAACTTATAAAATTCACTATTTAAATGCGTTTATCGCTACTCTCCGGTAGTAAACTAAACAGGGATTTTTACACACGTCCACTCTGCTGTCTATATGCATGTGGTAGTCTCAGGAAGTTAGTTTGGTAGGTGTACATCAGTCGGGAACTGGTGTCAGACTAACGTCCATTACTTCTCTTAAAGCACTGGTTGTCTGACCTGACAGTGTGCCTGTGTATTTATAAGCAAAAATTTTAGATTCCAAAATTAATATTCATACGTAATAGAAGCATTAGGACGTGAGGGGTGAGATTCACTTTCTTACTTCTTATACCTTTTGACGCAGCCAATGGGACGTCTGGGGACCGTGTGTGAAGAGGCTGAAACTGAGCTGCATCCTCCCTCTGGTATGTAGGTTCTGTACAACTTATTGCAGTTACATTTTCCTTATTTGCTGGATCAACAAAACAAGCAGTATTTTCACCATTAAGTCTTTGTTCCAAATAGTGTAAGTACGCTTAAATATTTGTCATTTTGCCTAAATTACTGTCCACATATTTTTTTTTGTATGACTAGTGTTATTCCATTTATTCAATGACCATATCAAGCTGCCACTGACCATGGTAAACTTTACATAGCTCTAATGTAGTTCTTGCCTCTGATTTACCTCTGGGTTCTTGATTTAAAGCTCAGACCACAACAAGCTGTTACGGAATCATTATTTATTTGAGACTTCAACTCATTAAAATGCACACAGCTCAAGACCTATAGAAGCAAGGTCTATTTTGGGAAATAGTTTGTCACAAATACCACGTCTAGTGAATATGTCCTTGATGTGACTCACCACAGTTCTGATTAGCATGTTGCTAAGTAGGTGGTGGCTTCCTCAGTATTCCAATATATCACTTGCCAGTTTCTATTGGGCACATTGAAATTACGATTGCACTCCTTTCTCCAATATTCCTGTGGCCGTTTCTTTTTTTTTTTAAACTTGCACGTGGGTTAAAGTATGAAAAAGCAGAGAAGAGTGTACTGTCATATCAAGACATCCATCATGAACTATTTTCAAAAGCTCTGGATGCTTTCTTCTAAAAATTCATGGCTTTCTCTTTTATACCTTTTGCCCCATAGTTCAAAGGTTAGGCTATTTTCCTCCTGAATAAAACTTACTGCATTATCAGTCATGTTAAGGTTGTTTCTTTTAAAAGATTTGTTACATTGTTTTCATATTTTATTCACTCTTTCTCTACATTTATGTCTAAGAGAAACAAGGTTTGCAGGAAGAAACTATCTTGTATTAGGAAAAAAAAAGGCTTTCAGGCATGTAGGTTCTTTGCCACCATATTTGTAGTCGCTATAGCATGCCATAGTGTCACATGCACCTGCTCATCCAAGACTTCCATTTGTTTTATACCTTGCTTTATGGTATTAAATATCAGAACTGGCTGTCAGGAGCCTCATGAAGTTCAATAAGGAGAAGTGGAAAGTCCTGCACCTGGGTAAGAATAACCCCAGGCAGCAGTTACATGCTGGGGGCCACCCAGCTGAAAAGCAGGTTGTCAGAGAAGGACCTGGTGGTGTTGGTGGACACCAAGTTGAACATGAGCCAACAATGAGCCCTTGCTGCAAAGAGGGCTAATGGTATCCTGGGCTGCATTAGGAGGAGTGTTGCTCCCAGGCTGAGGGAGGTGATCCTTATCCTCTGCTTCATACTGGTGAGGCCACACCCGGAAAGCTGTATCCACTTCTGGGCTCCCCAGTACAAGACAGACATGGACATACCGGATAGAGTTCAACAAAGGGCCACAAAGATGACAAAGGGTACGATGCATCTCTCCTATGAGGAAAGGCTGAGACTGTTGAAAGGCTGAGAAAAGCTGGGACTGTTAAGCCAGGAGAAGAGAAGGATTAGGGGGGGATCTCGTTAATATACAGAAACCCCTGCAGGGAGGGTGCAAAGAAGATGGAGCCAGGCTCTTTCCAGTGATGCCCAGTGACAGGACAAGAGGCAACAGGCACAAACTGAAACACAGGAGGTTCCCTCTGAATATCAGGAAACACTTTTTTACTGTGAGGGTGGCTGAGCACTGGCACAGGTTGCCCAGGGAGGTTGTGGAGTTTCACTCCTTGGAGATATACAAAAGCTGTCTGGAAGAGGTCCTGGGCAACTGGCTCTAGGTGGCCCTGCTTCAGCAGGGGGGGTTGGACCAGATGACCTCCAGAGATCCTGTCCAACCTCAAAGATTCTGTGTTGTACAAAAGATACACAAAAAAGATTTTTTTAAGGATTATATGCTCCATTCAAGTTGTACATTTGTATTTTTTATATTGTGTCATAGAGTCAGTACTGGAAGAGCCAAAGGTTTATCAAGATTTTTGTTGAATCTGAACTGATTATGTTTAGTTTCTACTTATTCTGTGTACCCATATCTGTGATGAAAAAAAAAAAATGTATAGTATCCACAAGTAACTAGTATTCTGATAACTGTAATTTTACATTAATGAAGGGCTACTCTTAACTTCTCCTTGTTATGTATCAGCCTACAGTGTGTTTCCTTGAATGAGCTAAGATACTACAGTAGAACAAGTAAATGACTAAATCTTTCATGTTATGGAAAACATCATCTGTGAAATCAGACTGTGGTCCCAATACCATTTGCATCCTTCCCTCCCCAATTGCTCTAGATTTCTGCCAGTCTTAGTCATCATCTTCATTATGTTCTTCAGCTCTTGTAAGAAGAAAATACTTTTACTTGCTTTAAACACTAACTCTGGAGAGTTAGATACATCTCTATTCCTAGACATAATCAAAATGATTAACACCAGTTTTCCATCAAGTGTAATTGAATTTTAGATTGCAACTCCTTGTATCTTTTGCCTGTGACGTTAGGATTTTGCCATAATCTTTTGTTGTTGTTGTTGTTGTTGTTGTTGTTGTTGTTGTTGTTTCAGTATTGTGTCGATAATGGCTAATTCCAAACAGTCTTTCTAGTATATCATTGCACCTTCCTTAAAAATCTCATGTGGAACAGTCATGGTAAAAAGCATTTTCTTGAACTGCCATCTTCCAGAGAGCTGAAAAGTGGGTTGCTACACTCTGCCTGGCCTGAACTCCTGGTATCCAGGTAGAACACAGAGTATGTAGAATGTATGAGACCTGCAGAGCAAAAAGATTACATCATCTGTAACAGGTAGATTTTAGCGTTCCACCTTAATTGTTCTTTTTAGGTCTTAAAAGCTAACGTACTGTATCAGAACAGTCTGTCCAGTTTCTAGTGCAGTAATTGAGGCAATACATTGCAGTGAGTTCACCACCTTTTTCATTATATTCATGTATGCCACAATCTAAAGGGCTTTTCTCTTTCCTTTAGGAATGGCAGTTGTAACAGTGCACATGGTCCTGGAGCTGCATGCACGTATACCTTGATCATATGATGTGCCTGTAGGCATCATGATGAACTTTATTTTCTCTGCTCTGAAGTATTTTGTGAGATTAAAAGAGTCTTTTCTAATTTTGTTTTAGATAAGGTGCAATGATTTTACAGCTCTCTGTCCCAGTATTGGCTTTGTACATGTATTTATTAAAAATCTAGATTTTGACATTTTCCTTTATATGCTTGTTAATACTCACTTCATATAGTTCTAATGATGCAAAAGATACCAATGTTATCATGGTGAAAAGACTTCTTTTGTATATTCTTTTTCTCTTGTGTCATATTTGGATATAAGTACTTCTTTACTACTCCTTTCTTGATCCTGTACTGTAGCTATAAAGGAATGTTGTACTATTGCTAAATTTTTCTGCTAGGAGCTTTTGCAAAATTGTATGCCCTTTACTTTCCCCTTTTCCTGTGTAGGATGCTTATAAAAGTGGCTTGCTTTGTGCACTTTGTGACTGTCTTCTCTAGTGCTGGACAATCAACGTGTTACAAACCTTGATGCATCTGGTCTTCCCACATACCTCTTATTGCTCTGAACGTGGGTGATGCCAAATCCAGTACACCCTTATACACCCTATACCTGTCTTCTTCCTGGTTGCACCTCTTTTCACACATTGTGTTGTGTGCTAATGAATATTCTCTTTTGTTCTTAGGACAGCTTTTTCCAGTGTGAAATTAATTGTTACTAATTTTTTCTCTTATATTCAATCCCATTAAAAGCCTGTCTTTCACTGACTGTCTTTCCTAACTACCAAGGCCTCATCAGCCATAATTTATCCGTTGTCTTAGTAAGACCTTGATGTGTCTCACAACATTTATCTTTGTATGGTGATGTTTTCTTTAAAAAGAAACAGAACTCAATTCAGAATGATAATCTGTGTTTTCCTGTCTGCTTGTATGAGTTTACTGGATACCTGAGCTTTGAAAATAGCCCTGCATTTTCCTTGTTACTTAGTAGAATGAGTGGCTATTCAGGGTGAAAAATATTATCTGCTCCAACCCTGAAAGAAATCTGCTGCATTAATATCTTCTATATACCACTATTTTCTGCAATACTTCTTTTCTGATCTACCCGTGGCCCATTTCTTTCATTATTCTGCATGAAAACTGTAGATAGTTTCTTTTGTTCTGATAATATATCAGAAAATATCATTGTTCAGACTGCTCAGATCCTCAGAGAGCTAGGGTAAACTGAAGTTATTATATAATAGGGGCCATTTGTTGATGGTAGTTTATTGCATTTGCTTTTAAACAGAGTTAACTCAGACACAGTAATCATGAAGCAGTCTTATGAAAAGCGTTTCTTAAGCTTCTCTTAAGGGGGAGGAGGGATAACAGTAAAAAGTCCATTTTTCTTCTGGAAAAAAAATCCTGTTTAAAATGCTGGAAGATGGGGGTTTTTAGTCTGGTGCTCACCTGCATCAGCTACTTCTACGAGAATAAGCCAGAACATACTTAATGAAAACTTTGCAGACTATGATGAGACCAAAGTACACACAAAAATAAGGATGCTTTTAAGTGACCTTCAAGAGTCTGCGTATCTGAAGTGAGATTATGAAGCAAAGCAGCAACTGTAGCAGAGCCCCAAAGGAACCGTTGGAAAAAAAAGCGGAAAGCACTCTAACCTGTTACTCTTCTGTTTAGGAATGGGAGCACGCTTCTTCTGCACCTCTACAGGCAACAGATGAAGGAGGGTGAACTTGCCATGAAAGACAGCAAGACTCAGCTCCTGCTCAAAGTATACAGGCAAATCACTATGTGAAACATTGATTTTATAAGTGCTCCCACTCTGCCAGGCATATGTCCTACAACGGCAGGATCAAGCAGTGCAAAATCTTCTCAGTGTCCTATGTTCTTGGTATCTTTTGTGATGCAGAGAGTTAAGGGACAGAAACAGAATCATCAAACAGTTGCCATCAGAGATTTGTTCAGCTCACTAGCAATTGCTGAAAAGGCTAGCATGTTTTTATGTCTAGCTCCAAATAATGTCATTTGCACTTTTAACAGAAAGTAGTTCTGTTTTCTAAGGCCCAATGCTTTCAAGCCACCTATCAATACCAGCTCCACACTGAAATGTTGATGTGAGTGTTACATATGTATCTCATTGCTTAATTTTGTAATATCACAAAGCAGGTAGCCAATATAAGCAAAACAATTGTTTTGGAAAAGATTTCAGCTGTGTATATATTGATAATTATTAGTAATAGAAAAAGAGAGTACCTACAATGGCAAGGCAGAGTTGTGTCAGATACTATATTTACAAATTTTATCTCACAAGAAAATCTCTCTGTAAATCTGTCACATGATAAGTTTAAATTCAGTTCTAAAGGAACTTCTAATCATTGTGTTTTGGTCTTATATTTTGAAATAAAATGTTTCCTTACTTAAACTTAGCTTTCTCTAAATTTTTGCAATAAGTAAACTAAGTATTATATCTTTAAGTTTAGCATTTCTTGCTTTAGACAATAAATAGACTAGGTAATTTCCATTTCAGTAACAGTCTGATTTCATTTTTAGGTTTTCTTTTATATCAGACATGAACTGAAATTTAAAGTGCCTGCTCTGCAATGTGGTACTGTGTTGAACAGTAATCTTGAGTTCTTTGTAATAATTATATGGTTTATAATAATTACATGAAATATGTAGCCATATATTTATTTCTCTATTTGAGATAAAGTAGTCTGGATGGAAGTATCAATTAAAATTGTTTATCAAGATTCATCCTCCCATTAATTGTCTCACTGTAGGAAGAAAACAATATTTGTATCATGCATTGTTTAACTGCTGAGTGGTCACGGCATCAGGTAGCATGGCATGGAGATAAGGGGAGAGAGAGTTATTACAACAGTTGTCACAACCCCTCATGTTAGTTTTACAGTTATAAGGTAGTATCTTATTAGCTGTCTTGCAGCCTCCTTTACTGCATGCAGTTTTAGGAGTGTTTAAAGACGTTAGGTAATTTCAAAATTTCACCTTAAGAGATGAAAATCAGTTTTACCTGCCCTGTTAAAAAAAAAATCCAGAAGGACAGGTTGTAATTGCAAAGAGTGTATTGGAATTTTTATGGTGTAGCAAGAAACAAAAAAGCTACAAAAGTATCAAATCTAGTTATGTTTTAAAAAAATATCTGAGCACTAATAAATCCCACGGGAGGGTGCTCTGGGAATACAGTCTGGCCGTTGTATATTAGGAGATTGGCTTTTGAGACTTAAAGAGCAGTTCTAGAGGTTGTCTCAGATTTGTGAGTCCTAAATGTGTTGTGGAAACAAGGCAGAACACACAGAAAACAGCAATATAAGAAGAGTTGAGAGAGCTGTAGCTTTGGGGGACGGTAAAAGGAAGTGTGGCTGTGAGGAGAGAAAGAGAAGTCACTGGGAAAAAAAGAATAACCTGTTTCTACAAAGTATGCCTGAGAATTCAGTGGGTGAGAATGACCTGATTTCAGATTTTTAATCTAGAACTCAGTTGGGAAACAATAGTCCTGACCATATGTTCGCAAATATCACAGCACTTCTGTCCACATATTAAGTTTTAGCAAAAGGAGGGAAAGTAAAAAGCAGGACTATTTCCTTACAGATCAGTCTACAAAGTGAAATGTTAAGACAAAAATATGCCTTTGCTTTCCTGCTAAAAGATTTTGATTAAATGTAGTTTCCCTCCCTCACCCAATCATTTTCCTTAATAATTTGGGATATTGACTTCATGCAGTTCTGTGACTTAAAGTGAGAAATATATTTTTGTCAAAAACAAGTTACTAAAGATCAATAGTTTGAATTTTATTGATGCACGGTCTTATTTTGGCAGTGAACAGCCATGAATGTAAGCTTGGGTAAGAAATGCTTAGTAAGGCTTAAAATGTGTCCAAGCACACATTTCCTTAAAAATAATACATCAATGGGCTAATACCTCAATTCTGGGTCTTATTCACAGGCCTCTAGATAGTTTGGGGTTTTTTTTTAGATTAGTAGAGAATTAGAGCATAATACTTCCCAAGGAAACCACTTCTGTTTTCTTAAGGAAACTGTTAAGTTTTATTGACTTTTGAAGAGTTTACCTCTTACACAGTTCAAGTAAAAGTGCAATGCTTGAAAAGCAGGGTATGAATGGGTCTTTTAAATTACCTTGAGAAGCTAAGGATATCTTTATAGCATTAGTAGTTAGTAATTGATGCATTCATCCTAAATCTCAACTTTGCTGCAGCAGCAAGTCCCAAAAATTAGCATAACAATCCTAAAGAACAAATGGGTCCCTAGCTGTAAGTTTCTCAGCTACTGATTTTTTCATTCATTACTGTGATTTTTTTTTCTGGTGTTTTGCCACAAATCTTTTGTTCCCATGATACAATATGCAGTAAAAATCATCTCATTCTGTATTTGTTTTTCAATAAACAGAATGTGTTACACAAATGTGCCATATTCTTGGTTGTATTATAAAACAAATACAATGTTCTAAATGACACAAATAGTTAGATTTTTAATATTCATTTTTCTATCCTTTTTTTTTTGATTCATGATGGCCTATATTATAGCTATAAGGATAATAATGTCATCTTTTATGTTCTATATTGCATTAGATTTCCACAGCAAGATTAGGAAGCAATCCTAAAAATATCCAATCCTAAGTATACCCAGATACATTTCTATTTCATGTTTTTTATATCACATAAATGGAACAGCTATAATTTTATACTAGTAACAGATCTAATTTGAGTAAAAACACTTCAGGTAGGCTGCGACAAATTAAAGCATAAAAGTGGGAACGTGTGAAAGAAACATATGCTTTCATTTCAAGATTTATGGTATTTAGCTATGGCAGTGTTAAAGTCTTGCTGTTTTTTCATATGGAAGAAAATACGAATATTCAAATTTCCTTGACACAACGGGCCAGTGGTCAACTGCAGCTTTGTAAAAGATTGCTTTGGCAGATGCTGTTGTCCTCTACACACAGGAAAAAACTCAACATGAATATTTTCTTGACAGCACAGTCTTGCAGTGAGCTGCATGATACGGAACCGAAGAAAAACAGTGGAACAGACCCCACAAGGTCATCTAATCCAACAGTGTGCCCAAGGAGAGAGTCCAGGGGGCACTAGTATCTGCTGAACTGCCTTGCCAGAAAATTGGATACAGTGCCCCTGATAATGGCCTTTTCTTATACCTACAGACATCTCCTTTGACGTAAGACATTACGGGATGCAAGTGCACCGGGACAGAGCTCACTGCAGGACTTGAGCTTTTGCCCTAAAGCTGTAAGACAACGTATATAATGTTTGTCCCACTTGTTCAGGTTATGCAGGTTGCTTTTGTGCATCCTGCATCTTGTTTGTTAATATTCACCCACCCTAAAGAGTGTGAATAATTATTTTATGCTTTTAGAATCTAAGTCTCTATACCAGTGCCTAGTTACCCTTTTTTATATTAAACTTGAGATAAAAACCTAACTTTACCCCCCACTATACTATTTTCCATGGTATGAATTCTTTTTCAAGTTAATTCAGGGCTCATAGAAGATGCTGAATTGACACCACCGTATCTGTTTACATGTGGAATGAGTAAATTGCACGTGAAAGAATCCACGTGTTTTCCACACTGCTCTTCTAACATGTTTGAGTCTTCAACAGTTATGAAAATAATACTAGCAATACTGTCTTCCAATTAACCCTTTTTTAGCTGAAAAGGTTAATGGTTATTCTATTTTTTATTTAAAACCTAGTGCGATAAAATTACTGCAGACTAATGGTCTTCTGTGTCTCACTAAATGTAAAGGCCAGAGGAAGGCACTTGTGAAAGGTTAACATAAAAGTTATGGGCTTTTGAAGAATAAATTCTGAATAAAATCTTCATAATTAAAATGTTAATGCTTCAGTCATTTTAGTTAGGTTGCTATGCAGTGCAATATGGGATGGGTGAAGTTCAGAAAACAATACTCAATCTCAAAATTGCTCCAAATGGAAAGGACTCAGAAAACAGATGTGGAGAGTATTATTACTACAGTAGTGGTAAGACAAAAGATCTTAATTCGATAAAAAAATGAAAGGAAGTCAAAAGAGATGTGCTTGTCTAATTTTTCTTTTCTATTGTAAACTTACAAAAACTTAAAGGAATTTGATATCAGATGAGAAAAGCAAATACTGTAATTTGAGAAACAAGTACGTTGTTTTCTTCTTAAAGAATGCAATTGAAGTCTGTTGACTGTTTGTGGCCCTGATCTTACAGGATGGTTCATCCATATCAAGGAGCTTAAAAGATCTGGACTTACGGCATTTCATTGCTCTGACTGTCCTGAGATTGAGAGGACTGATATTTGTGTCCTTCAGGAGAAGAAAAATATTCAACTATCTAAGTTATTGTTAATAAAGGTAAGAAAATTTAGTCCACATATTCATTTCAAAGACGTAAAATTGCATTGAGTATGGAATTTCAAAAGCATATGAGACACAGGAAGAAAAAAGAATAAAAGCTAATTTTAGTGTTCATATAACCTTTATTGCAGCTAGCTTTTCTTACACTGAGCTCTCAACTTTTGTTTTCTTTCAGCGTTTTTTGTTTTGGTTTTGTTTTGTTTTGAGTTTTTTATTAAAGAAAAGAAACCCATACATCATTTTATACTGATTACTTTCATCCAGATCTGCTGATACAGCAGGAGTCTTTACTGGAGTAATTTCTAACCCGATTTTAAAAAAGCCATCAACCTCCACCCTTAAAAACCACAAAACCCTAAAGCTTCACACACAACTAGCGATATTTGTAACATGTTTCTTTATCCAAATTGAGAAAGAAGCAGCCCTGGAATTCTTAATCCATTTCTGATCCTCCAGAGCCTTAGAACCAACCCACCAAAAAGGGAATTGGCTCTAATAATAGAAAATTTGAAACAAATAAAAGTTAACATGCATTAAACAACTGAAAAATTGTATTATCTCATATTAACAAATCCTTTGTGGTTTTTAAGATTTTTTAAGGCCCCCAAAATTGAAGCTCTCAATATAGCCCTAGATGTTTCCTCTGCTATATGTCATTTAACGCTTCCTGTGGTGAGGAAATTCTTAGAAAATTTTGTTCCCCCTTCAAATTTTGTTATAAGGAAACAGTGTACAGATGCAACAGTAGAGAAGGATGAGACAAGGTAAGGTCCCTATAAAAAATTAATCTTTTTTCTTTGTTTACAAAGACCTGCAAGCCCTGAGTTGAGAACAACTCTACAATACCAGTTATAGGGGCTGATTGGACTGGGTCTTAAAATCCAGTCCCTGACAAAGGTTCAAGAAGGAGGTTTCCTGTTATATGGGTCTTGAGAGCTGTTGAAAAATAACTGCTTTGCAAAACAGTCGGGGAAATGTAGTTCTACTGCAAGTGATTATTTTGGTAATTAAACCTTATTAACACATTGGGAAAAGGGGATGAAGAGCTGGTAGTGTTTGATAAAACTGTATCTTACAGTTAAAGACAACGCGGCACTAGCAGGAGAATGTTAGGGTGTAATAAGGGTCCCTAACCTTGTCTGTGCTACATTTGGTCTAGGTTATCTGGTGGTTTTAGAGCCTGTGTTTTGATTTCTTTCAGTAAAGAAGCCAGATGCTTTTTATGAACATAATGTAGGACAGTTTGGTTTGGGTTTCATTATTTGCTTCATAGTAGGATCTGTGACCAACACGCAATAAATCATCTGTTGAAATCTATTACGATAGGTTCTTTTGTAGTAGGAGTAGTTGAAATCCTGAGGTTTATTACATTATTTCAATATTCAGACAAAGGGGTAATATAGCTTTTGCTTAGTTTTTCTTTTTTTTTTTTTCCTGTAGGAATTGAAGTTCTTCACCAAGCTTTTCATGTCCTGACAATATTTAATGACATTATGGTGCTTTGGTAACCTCTTTAAAATACAGAAAACAAGCTAGCATGAGAGCAGATGAAAATAAGTACCAACGTAACTGGTAATAGCTACAACCCCATTGTGCCAAAGGTTGTGCAGGTGTTTAACATCAAACATATATGCAGACCTCTTATGATGGCCTCTAATGAGTACATTTATAATGGGGACAGGGGGCCACAGAAACCTTAGTGAAAATGAGCCTTCTGCATCTTCTTACTTTTTCAAGATTGTATAAATCTGTGGAGTACCACAGTCTGCTTCAGTGAGCAAAGATATCCTCCAAGAACAGCTTCTCTGCCTAGCTATTTTCAGTGGCAATACTTCAGTGAAGTAGGACTCCTTCAGCACTAGCAACTCAGAGTAAAATTGTCTCCCACCACCGCTAAAGACAGATGGATAAAGAACTGCAGTGGTTTTTTGCAATGGTTATTTTTTAGGTGGCTGGTCCCAAGAAATGGAAGCCAAAGCCCACCATGTGCTCTCTCTGCAATGCTGTGGGGAGAACTAGTTCCCTTGGGGAGACAATCCAAAGACCCTCAGATTCATTAGGGAATTGCTAGTACCTCAGCAGTTACCAGTGGAAAATTCTGAGCATGGGAGAAGTCCAATTTTTGCGTCCTCGCTGCAATTTAGGCACCACAGTCCGTTCTGCAAGGAAGATGCTACACAGCCTCCTCAGAGTCCCGGGTCAAAACTGGTTCATGAGGGAAGATGCCTAATCTGAAAGAATGGAAAAAAATCTTGTGCTAGAAGTATTGTGATGCGCTCCTTGTTGTTGTGGTTTAACCCCAGTCAGAAACCAAGCACCACTCAGCAGCTCCCTCACTCCCCGTCCCCCTCCCCCTGTTCCCAGTGGGATGGGGAGGAGAATCGGGAAAGAAGGCAGAACTCGTGGGTTGAGATAGGAACAGTTTAATAACTAAAGTAAAATATAAAATTAACAATAATAATAATGAAATATAATAATACTAATACTAATAATAGTAATGAAAAAGAATATAACAAAAAAAAAGAAAAGGGGAAAAAAATGAAAAAAACCAAACACCAAAAACCCCAGTGATGCACAATGCAATTGCTCACCACCCGCTGACCGATGCCAGAGCTGCGATCCGCCCCTCCTGGCCAGCTCCCCCCTGTATATATACTGGGCATGACATTCCATGGTATGGAATACCCCTTTGGCTAGTTCAGGTCAGCTGCCCCGGCTCTGCTCCCTCCCAGCTCCTTGCACACCTGCTTGCTGGCAGAGCATGGGAAACTGAAAAGTCCTTGGCTTAAGATAAGCGCTACTTAGCAACAACTAAAACATCGGAGTGTTATCAACAGTATTCTCACACTAAATCCAAAACACAGCACTGTACCAGCTACTAAGAAGAGAGTTAACTCTGTCCCAGCTGAAACCAGGACACTTGTACAAAATAACCTACTGGTTTTAACGCTTAATCAGAAATGTTTTTACACTAGTGCCTAATGCCTTGACTTAAGAGTGTGGAGTCCTGGAGTCTTGACTTGCCCTCAAGATTATTTCTTTTTTAAATCCATTGACTGCTGAATGCAAAACATAACAGCCTGTAGGTACATTCAAAGTGTTCCCCTGTGTTGAAGAGGAGGAAAGATTCATATGGCAGGAGGAGAAAGGATGTGACAGAGTGAACTGCTAACTGACTGGAGTAGCTTTCTGAGTGGGGAGAATCTTCCCAAAGCGTACAAGTTAGTTCTCAACAGTTTCTGGGTCAATATTGCAACTACTGGGTGATAATAATGATAGATACTGCTGCAGCTGGGTTTTTATAAAGAAAGAAGCTCCAAGTGCATTTTGGCAGCATTTGTCCTTTTGAATATGTGTCCCCACTGTTCTCAGAAGACATCTTCCAGACCGGGTGTCTTGAGTGTTAGGCATTGGTCTACGTATTTTCTGGATCCTGACAGAGCTCGTGCTTCGGGCTATTGGGGGAAGAAGGTAGAACAGCACCTGCTTGAAAAAAAAATTGTCATATTTGTGTACAGAATGGAGTTACCGCAAAAATATCCTCAGGTTGTTTTTTTATATGCAGTTTTCTTTTTAATTGTGCATGACTATTCCTAAATCCTACAGCTAATTTAGTTATAAAATTAACTTAAACACCTAGCGAATCCATTTGCTAAGTATATAAGGAATGCAAAAAATCTCACACTCGATTCTGCAGGAATGTAAACTTTCCTATTCCATTTGCTCTGCAGATGGAAAGATGCAGAGAGATCGCAACTTACAACATATCTCAGCATCTCCAAATTAATAATGTTTCTTTTTTTTGGGGGGGGGGGGGAGGGGATAAAATGTTGGGGTTGAGATAAGCATTTGTATTTATAAAAACCATCAATAAACAGGATAAGCACTTACAGAGAAGTCCTCAGAGCCCTGTTTATTACAACAGAAATTCCACAGCATGCAAACTGACAATAAACAATCTGTGTGCATAATTCATTTTATTTGAGGGAAGACGTGAGGAAAAAGCAATGTACTGAAAAGTACTTTTGTTTTTGTTAAACTGAGGGAACCCCATGGGATGCCTTCCCCCATTTATCAATTCCCTTTGAGAAGTAAGCAAAGCTCTATAAGCCTCTGTGTATATGTGCGGTTCTGGTGTCCCTAGAACAACATAATATCATCACATTAGGGTTTAGAAACAGCTACATTTTTTCATTGTTCTTGTGTTGCCTTTCCCCGGTTAAAAATACTCATCTGCATGATTTATAGTACATAACTAGGTACATCTTCTATTTATGCATTCTAGTTTTCACCATTGTTTTTGTTTTGCCCTTTTCCATAAAAAAGCATGTAAATCCAATAACTCTCCAAAGAGTAAATTTTAAAACAAATGTCCTCCGAGCCTATCTTTTAGCTCTACAGCTACTGCATTATGAAAATGGTAGAAATGGACAGCAACTTCCAGACAGTAAAGGTAAATAAATGCATATTTTCTCATCTTATTTTTGTATGGGAAAAATTCTATTTCTGTACGTTGGTAAAAGCAAGCAAAGCTTTAGTTAGTTTTAAGGTAATTTTCAGGAATTATGCATCTGATTTTGTTTTCATTGGTGCAAATCAGAAACAAAATTTCACTGTGAATGAAATTAGACTGATGTCAGCAGTTAAATAGATCAGGACAAACACTGTCATTCCTATTTCTAAAAAAATATCTATCCAAAATGAGGAGTGTAATTAATTACAGATGAAAGACCTTCTACCACGTCATGACATTGTACAGAATATTACTACAGTTATTAATTGTGATTATTACTCTGTACAGCTGCAAGAGGATTGTAATTCACAACCAATCAACAGTTGTTGATAGGTTTCCACTCCCACCAACTTGTAGAAACAATATTGTACTTCAGAGTGAAAAAAAAAAAGAACCAAGAATACTCAGTCCTGTACAAATTCATGTTCCTAATAATGAAGGTAGGTGAGTTTCATTTGGTCAAATTCCAGATTTCTCTGGAACTGTCTCCCCTGGATGGCTTAATTTGTAGGAACGACATTGGAAATAATATCTGCTATATGCTCTCTGATGAGCTACTGGGTGCACATGGTTCAAGAAACCTGTTCCGATTGCCCGTAACCCCAGAAGTCTGAGGCTCAGTGAACAACTAAGTTGTTCAATAACATCAATGAAACTATTTCCTACCTGCAGGTTACCTCTGACATCAACGTTGGAAAGGGCAACTTTAAAAAATGAACTTTCTCTGTAATATTGTTAACTCTCATTAATACAGGAATGAAAGCACACCCCCATGTCATCGCAGGTTCCTGAGTGGAGTCCTTGGGACTCTCAGCACTTCTTCTCTTCTAGACAGCAAGCAGTGTGGAGGCAGAGCTGCTTTGTAACCACTGACTGTGTGAGTCACAAGTCAGTCTGAATCCCACATTTAACTTGACTTTATAATTTCACAAGTTGTTTTTACTAAAGGTAGAAGCAAACAGCCAGCATATTGGTTGAACTTTGCATTTTTTCTCTCTTTCTCTGGAGCAGAACTAAATGATTGCTCTTTGTTCCCTTTGTCCAGCAAGAAATAAATAAATACCTCAAATGAACAGATTTTTTTCCTCTTCCTGAAACTGCTGGGTGTCTCATGCCTGAGGCGTGTAAACTCTGCCTGTCCAGCTTACTGCACTTTTGTGGAAGATAGCTCTAAGGACCTCTCTGAAGTATTTTATATGAGCCTCATTACAACAGTATCAAAGTGCATGACAGTCATAAATTGATTTATCTCTACAACACTGTGTTAATTAGAGAATTAATCTTTTGTAGATGAAGATCCAAAGCACAGAAAATTGTCCAAAGATAAGCTATGACAGAGCAGCGGATTAGATTTCAGCTAGCACCCCATACAGCAAACCGGCTTTCTCTGGTGCCCTGGTCTATCTTCCTGATCTGACCTGGGCTAACTCTGCCTACGTCGGAGCACGGCAAAGTGCAAGCCGGGTGTAAAAGCAGAACTATTTCGTGTCATTGGCTCAGGTTTCTGCTTCGTATCCATCATCTCGGGTGACACGCTCTCGCAGGAGCACAGCTATCAAACCTGGAGCTGATCTGCATTTTGCTAGCTTTGGGTGGAAGCAAAATGAAAGCCAGATGTTTCCACCTGCCTGAGCACACGCTCTTGGCACAGACAGGTATGCCAGGCAACATCTGATATTCCCACGGATTAACCTACTAGACTGACTTTAACATTAAAACTTCTGCACTAAAGAGAAGTTTCAATTGAGATGGGTATTGTGTTTCTCTCAATGTATTCTGTGTAGTGAGCTAAATAATTCAAAGCATGGTGTACCTTAAAATTGTTCACTTTGGGTTCTTTACATTATAAGCATTTCTATGCTCCATGCTATCAGCAGATCTTTCTGGGTTAATTGTTGTTGGGCAGTCAAGGGAGATGATATCACTTTTATCAATAATTAGAGGTGTGTGTGTTTCTATCCTCAGGTGAAAAAGGGCAAATATCCTGCATATGAAATATTGTGGGTAACAGCAGAAAAGGAAAATGTTATGTGCATGATCAGCTTCGGGAATTGAACTCTCATACGTATGGACCAATAGAGATCATAAAGCATTATTTGAAATAGCATTTTTCATATGATATTTTCATTCTAAAATAACAAAAATCCTAAATAATGCTGTATTTTTCCGAGTTTATGGCAGCTTTTAAAAATATAATAAATGCATAAGACAATATTAAGTAAAGCCTTGTCTGACTGTGATACTACATAAGTGAGAGTCAGATTTTTTTATGAAGTTCCTTCAGAATCATGGAATGCAGGGGTGAAAAAGACCTACGATATTCTTCAAGTTGCAGAAGAATTGTTAATTACATGAAAAAAAAGATTTTACTTAGATGTATCTGGAGGAAGAAAAAAGGTTGGATTTTGTGGACTTTTACTCTGATGAGAGACTGTACAAGAACAGGATGTCTCTTAGGCTTCTGTGGTTTCTGATTTTCATCTGTGCCGCACATAGCTTTGTTTCTTCTTGTGAGGTTATAATCAAGGGGGTTGATACAGTGGAAAATTAATAAAACACAAATTTAAGGGGTTTTTGTCAACTGAGAGGAGAGTCAAATCACCACTTTCAGTTTCTTCTTTTACATAGCAATTTGCAGTTTTGAAAGTATTCATTCTGTAGACATTCCTTAATTTCTTATTTACAAAGAAGCTCTTTCATAAGCACATAAAATTTTGGTTTGTTCATTATAGCCCTCTTTTTTGTTATACCACGGTTGTTCAGGGTAAAGGTAGATGATGCTACACCAAAAAAAAAAAAAACCCAAAACCAAATCACTTTTGTCTTGGGTAACTAGCAAAACTCGCACATCACTTTTATTGCAAATACTTTCAATACTATTCAAGATAGGTACAAATGCGTCAGCCTCTAAATATCTATACGTGCTATATTTTCTGTACTTTGATGTTCTTGTTTGGAAGTTGACCTGCACACAGGGCAGTTACCCTGTGCTTCCCAGTGTTTTGGTCGAGGGCCCGGGGCAGCAGGAAAGACTTTGATCACGAACTTGCTAAGTGACGCTAGTGCCTCCCGGTGGCTTCCTCTGACATGCGTTCTTGATGCCTTTAAATTTTAAAGCTGGTTTTTGGCTGAAAGAAATCACGTTGTTTCTTTTGTATTTTGAATGCTAAATGCACACAAGTAAGTACACTCCTTTTTTGTATACAATGAGACATAGCTACATCCATATGTGCAGTTGCAGGATGTTTTGTCTGACTTTTTCATATGATTATTCTACTACAGTTGCAGTAATCGAGACTCAGACTGAAAACCCCAACACGCTGTTTTCTTCTTACTCTGGCTTGGCAAGATTATTTAGGGAGATGGACAAAGCGTTATATTCCTTAAGTCAAATTTGGGTCCAGAGCAATTTCTTTTGCAGCATACTGAGCAATCTAATTGGTAGCAACTTCTCATCATTTTGCAGAAATGATTTAATGAGTCTGTATCCTTCAACTTAATTATATGCATTAGCTATTTTGTGTTGCTTATGACTTTCCAAGAACGCCCAGGTCCACTTGACCTGTCTGCACAAAGACTGCAGAATCACTGCTCAGACCTCAGGGAGATGACTAGCTTTTCAAAAGCTGAAAGTCACTGCTAGCAGAAGGGTCAGCCTTTCTAAAGTTTTGGGCACTCACTCCGGCAGCTCCCACTGTCACGTTCATAGCCGGCTTCTTTTTTAACATTTCATGTACTGAGTAGCTGAAAATCTTAAAACGTGATCAAATTACAGACATATGTGCCATAAATACGTGTATCTAATGAGATAAGACATGTAGCTGTGAATATGCACAGGACACAATTACTGTGTAGGGGAACTTTCTTTGTAACCCCCGGAGAGTGAGATCTTGAAGTTTAAAACCAACGCTGGTGTTTCAGCTCGTTTCCAGAAGCTTGTCTCCGAGGCTGTCAGCTTTACCTGGCACACGTTGGATGAGAAACGTAACACTTCACAGAGGGTGACACAGAAGGCTCTGCTAGCCATTTCCCTTCATACTGAATGTGGGAAGGAGGAGGAAAGGAGCTTAAATGATTGAATGTGCAACAATTTGCAAATGTCCTTGGTTTTAATGTTTCATTTAAAAACAATAGACTTCCATGTTGTCAGGCTATAGCCACTGTTTATGGAGGCATGCTGTATTTATTCAAACAATGGTATAAAATGAGTTGAGATGGATATGCCCCTTTCCATGTATTTTATTCAGTTATACGTGAATTACAAAGACTAATTAAATGTCTGTTTTGCTGAATGTAAAACAATTCCCCTTTTTTTAAAGGTGAAATAAACAAGAAAACTAAATTAACTGTGTGTATTTAATATTATGGCTGTAGAGTTAATTTTGAATTTTTATGTTAATATTTTAGTTTTCTGTTGAAATCACAATGTATTTCAGTTTGGGTGTGTAGTTTGGGGGGTTGCTTTGTGGGTTTTTTTTCTTTTTCACCTTAGGACTGTGCTTAGGATCTCATCTGGCCACGTGAGAGCAGCTGCACTGGATGCTCCAGGCCCTGTAAAAGTTACAGCCTACATTTTTAAAAATAGTTACTTATTTTAGGTAACCATTTTAAGCATGGAAGCCTAAAACTCAAGGCTGCCATGCATCCATACATTCTTGGCTGCATCTTCTTTTTCTGGGTGGAATTCTGTCCAAAAGAAAAAAAAGAGAAATATGACCAAGCCCTTGTGTCCTCCAATTAGTAGGGATTTGCAGAGGCAAGTAGAGATGTTGTAGGTTGGTCGGCGTGTCTCACGTTGGGTTTCAGAAACTGAAGAGCCCAGAAGTGCTGGTGACTTTTATATATATGACTCATGACTATACATCAACTGGTAATTATGGATTTAGATATAGCATTAAAGACAGGAAACAGATGTGAGCTACCGTGAATCTGTAGCAGCAGCAGTCTCAGTGGAAGATGAGAGTTACCGGCATGGAAATGTAGGAGTCCTGACCTGTTTGCACTGTTTTGTCTCCACAGATGGTGCAGGTGTCGATATGCTGAAGCCGTGGAGTAGTAAAGCTGGATACAGGCTCATTCTGATCTCCCTATGTCAGCACATATGCATGCATCTATACTGTGCAATAAAGATGCGTTAATATCGCCATGGGAGAAGTATTTGTTGCATTTTCTTTCGCTGGAGCAATCCCCAATGACAGCTTTCCTGCAGTGTTAAATATCCATAGTTATATAATGATATTTCTTTCATGTTCTTAAGCATACGAGTGCCTGCCACAAGGCCTGATGCTCAGCTACTTTCTGTACACGGCTTGCTGCGTGCCGTGTTTGTGCAGTGGTGGTGTAAGACATGACAGCGAGAGTTGGTTTTTCCAACTCCACTTTGTAGAAAAAGAGGAAGGGAGAGACAGGTCCATCATGAGCCAGAGAATCAAAGCAATTAGGTCGCAAGTTTTCATTTATTATTGAAGCAATATTGACAAAAAAAAGTTACAAATTTCATGGCCACCAGTCTCTTTCTACATCTTTATTTGTGTGATTTCCTATTGCCTCATTTGCTGTCGTAGCATTGCTTTGTTTTGTGCTCCACGAGGAGGTTTCCTTGCTAGTCGAGTTCCTTGGGAGAGGAGAAGCAATCCTTGTCATGCAGCAACTTTTTCTTTGTTAGAAACTTTGTCTCTTTTGCACATTCAATTCACTAGTGCCCTGCAGAGAAGAACATATTGCTTGACAAGATAGCACTGTTTAATAAGTGGTTAAATCTTTCTATGTTCCTGATAACTTGGCTTTGAGGGAGATAGAAGGAGGATATTAAAAGCTTTCAGTTACAGACGTGTGCTGGAAGGACAATCTTGACACTGTACTTTGGTAGCACGTAAAGGTTAAGTGTAAGAGGGATGTTGTGCATTAGTGATTACACAATTCTGTTTGTGCAGGAAAGCATTCTGTATCTGCTAATAATCTTTCTCAGGCATGCCTGCCTGACTTTTCATTTTTGGCAAGCTCTTAGTTTAGAGCAAATTACTTTTTTTTTGCAAGAGTGGTCAGTCCAGGTAAATTATGACTTTTCCCCCTTTTTGCTTTAGAACATCTGAGCCTCCAAGGCAGTATTTGGTTGCAGTCCTCTTCTTCTCCTGGCTCAAAAGCTTTGTAGAATTGCTGTTATCAGTTTTCTGTCCTGTGCCAGTATATTTGAACAGCAGGGATGCTGCAGCCCAGAATCCGGGACCTATAATGGCTCTGCACGTTCACGATGTTTATGACATATTGTCTGGAGCCCAGCAGAATTCTGGTAAGCATCTTGGGCTAAGAAAGATACATGCTGTAACTAAAGCAATATTCTGTTGAAGAGACTGCTGTAAGTAAGAATCTTGAGGGCTAAAAGTTTTCCTTTCTAAGCAGTTCCAAATTAATTTATGACACTGAGATGGTCTGTGAGTGCTTGCTATGGCTTTCAGGGAGCTGGTTGCTCACATGATTTAGTCTAGATTTTTTTTCTTCATCTGCTGCTCCATGTGTCTCTATTCTTTTTGCAATTGACAGCTCCGAGATGTGTAAAAGTGCCTGAATGGCAAGAAGAGAATCTAGCTGCTGATGGCAAGAACAGACACTATATGGGAGCAAGAAAGAACTACTCTCAAGGTGCTGCTCCCAGAGCTGTCATTTTCCAGAGAAAAAAGATGTCCCATACAGGCAGGCGGGAGGCAGACAGGCAGTGTATGCAGAGGATGATGGTGAAGAGGGATTCAGGGGAATGGGCAGTATTTCCAGTGAGAAAGGAATGGTTTAACGTGGCAACCTAGCTTAGACGAGACGAGTAGGTAACAAGAAAGCACAAGAGTAGAAAAAGAGACAAGGACCAGGTTGTGAAGAAGCATATTCAGAGGAGCAGAGAAAGAGGGATGAACAGATGGATGCAGTATTATTTTTTACACAAAAAAGGGAAACGAATTGTAGTATTACATTTAAGACATATCTAATGAATGCATATATATGTGTAAATATTTACTTATACGTACATACACACATACTTATATATGAAATGCACACATTTTCTTAATACTGTCTATATGAACAACTGTTGCTGGTATAAAATGATTCTTATGGTCTTAGTGCATAGTTTGAAAAAGCTTATGAACCCCTTCGCTGTGAGAGATAAGACAGCTTCTGTACTTCTCAGCAGAGGGAATATTCCATAGCGTTTTGATACCATTACCTTATTCTAGTTCCTCTGTAATTCTGTGAAGTGGATGTAGAGACTCGGATAATTCAAGTGTATGAGTTAATAAATTACAGTTAGAGTGTATCCAGTTACCATAATGGCTTTTAAATAATTAAACAAAGCAATCTTAAATAGGATACTGCTACACCACACTAACTAGAAAGGTGTCATCAGAGTTACTAAAACCTATCCCTTAAGGTCCCATTCCAGTCTGTACGTAGAGTACAATTAGTGGCTGCTTTGTGGGTTTAGAGGAATTGAGTATAAATCAAAGGCACAGAGTGCTTGTAGGGAATCGAGTGGAATTTAATGACAAGAATTGTGTCGGTTATGGAAAATGTGGCTTGGTCGCTGACGATGATGTGTCGGATGAACCACCTAGCCTTGCTGCGACTCAATTGACCTGCCTGTAGGATGGCTGTAGCCCCCTTCCAGGTCACTGCAGGAAGTAATGCTTATAAAGTTCTTTCACACTCTTCAAAGAGGACACTACTTTTTAAATCAACATCTGGAATAAAGATGTTATTGGAAGACAGTGGTGTATATTGACCATGCTTCAATCAGGCCTTGAAGTCCTGATGAAAGCAGAAAGCAATGCTCTTGTAATTAGTTCCACTAACATCTGACAATTTCCTTACGTAAGTGAAGGATACAAGATTAGTCCTTTGTTAGGAGTCTTGCAGGAGCTGAATTTGTACTTGCTAGCAATGAGGTCATAATGGGCAGATTGATCCTTTGTGCAAAACTAAATGAAAATTTTAAAAAACCAGAAGCCTAAAACAAAAGGAAAAAGAACATTTTTTAAAAAAAATTCTCGTCAAATTCTCATGCACATAAAAAAATGAACAGTGATATAAGCATAGTTCTTTTCCATGGAAAACTGGAGATACTGTCTGAAAACGGAGTGAGGGCTGTAGAGCATATCCACAAAAGACTCTGGAAGAACTTTACTCAAAGGCTTTTTACTGTCTGTGGTATTTCAGATGTTCTCACAGCAGGTGGGCCATATATTGTGTTACTTTCTTTGAGAAATTGCAGGAAAGCAGCTGGTGAAATACAAGGTGTCATCCAACACTTGTTTCATATACAGTAAAGCAGACCAGTAATGCAGGTTTCTATGATTTATCAGTAAAGAGCCAAACCACATACTGTAGTTGCCTCTAGACAACTCACTCAGTGCTCTTTTAATAGTAATAACTGAGATTTATATAGTGTCTTTCATCCCCCAAAGATCCCAAAGCATTTTACGAACTCCTTTAAACACCCTTTTTGAGAGGAAATATAAGGCCCATGAAGAAAATGTGACCACTGCTTGGGCAAGAAACAATTGTCTGGCAAAATACGCAATACCGTTATACAACAGTTTGGGACAGGAAGAGAAGGACAAAGGTGGCAAAACAGAATGGCAGATAGCATATAATTAGACACATTATAAATAAATGCAATTTATCTAAGTACCCTGGTACTGGAATCTAGCCATTATACTGCAGGACTTCCCTTAGGAGAGACGTTCGTATTTTTTTAACCTATAATGTGAAATCAATCCAACACTGAGTGTTGAAATACTTTCCTATGTGTGCAGCTGCAACGAGAATGTATTTTTGTCCCTGGTAGTTACACTATCATAGTATCCAAAATATATCAGGTGCTGTTCAGTTGCTGTAGATATAGTTCTGGTACTAAAAAAAAATCACAGGACAAGAAAAAAAGAAAGCGAGGGATGTGCAAGAAATTGCAAGAGATGATACTGCAGCTTGTTCTACTCCTTCTTTCACACTTTGGATTTGTCTTGAACATCAAGCCTGATTTGGCATTCCCATTTTCAAAAAAAACAGCTTTTCTGCTTCATGTCAACTGGGAGGTTGTTTTCACCTTTATCTCAATCAATGGGAGTACAAGGTGTGTATTCCTACAGTCAGATTGGGTCCAAATCTCATTTAACTTGCATACTGTGTAAATCAGTGAGGCTCCATACCATATAAAGCAGGACAGCCTTTGACATGCTGGTTTGTTTGTTTGTTTGTTTTTAATAAATACTATGACTGTGTCAGAGCAGGCTGTGATATTTTTTAATTCCTTTCCTTGCCCTTTTGAGTTTTCAGAAGCCCTGGAGGGGATGCCTCTGGGAACCATTTATTTACAGACAAGGGAAGAGAGGTTTATTGAGTAGTGAAAATATCATCTTGTTTTGTTGCTGTGTTTTCCACTTTTATTCTGAGAGATTAACCCATACAAGAAAAGCACTTTAATGGAATGTAACTGCTCTATGAAGAGGGCCTGAAGAGATATCTATGCAGTATTTATATGCTGTCTCAATTACCACTGCAAAACAGTTTGATGATTCAGCAAGGGGCCCTAACAGTATCTTCAATAATTCTTTCCCGTTTAGATCTCTGAAGAAGAACCAAATCCATACTATTGCTTGGTCTTTTATTCCCTTTAGGTTACATTCCAGTACAGAAAGTACGTATGTAGTCTTCTGTGAGCTGGAAATGCAGATGAACCAGGAAACAAGGCTGAGGTGAATGGAAAGCCAAGAGTTTGTGACAATGCAAGCTGCTCTCCACAAGATACTTTTAGGTAAACATGCCTGGTTTCCAGTTACATTAAAAAAAAAAGTGTTGGGGATATACCCCTTACAAGAACCCACACAGCACTCTCAACAGAAATGCGATGCAGCAAAGGAAATATTTTACTTCAGATTGTTTGTGTAGTTACTGTGCAAAGCAAATGTATAAATTTTCATTGTCTCCAAAGGCAAACACCCAAGAGTTAAGACAAGTGAAGAAACCAAGAGCAGAAGTTGGAAAGAACTGGTGCACGGCACTGTGTTGGAGATGCTGTAAAGAATATTTTTTAACAGTGTCAGAAAGCACATCAGGGGAGTTGGTAGCAAGCGTCAGTCGCTCAGGAATACGCGACGAGCTGTTGTTAAGAATATTGTGACAAGTTATATGGAGCACCAAGGGATACTCCAGACTTTATCAAGAGTGAGGCAATCATTCCCACCACCATAAAAGTATCTTGGCAGGCAAAGACTATAAAAGTAATAAAAGAGGAGGGTGGGGGGAAGTGTTGTCTGTGCCCATAAAAGAGGACAGTGATTGTGTAGTTATAGTGCTTCATAAAATCCTTCAAGTTAGCAGGAAGGGAAGAAATTGGGTGAAAAGATGAGTACAAAGCAACCCATTATATTTTTGCTGGAAGCTGGTAGGGTGGATGAGGGAAAATACCACTGGATCCTTAGTGTGATTTTATACCTTTCTATAAACAGCAGCTGTTGGCCACTGTTGCAGACAGGACTCAGCAAGATGGACCTTTTCTCTAACTCAGTATGGATACGCTTTACATTTCTAGCTAAAATAAAGGGTAGTATTAAAACCGAGAGAAGCAAAATTATTTCATTAATTAAGTACATACAGTGTTTTTACACAGTCTTAGACAAAGAACCATACAAAGGGCAGGGTGGAAGCTGTGAATCAGGTGACAACTCATTTCTGGATTGATTTTTTTTCTTCTGGAAAGCTGTGGCAAAAAAGAACAAACAACACAGCTGCTTTTCTTGATAGGATTCAATAATTGTCCAAACTGGTTTTGCATAAAAACCTTCTTATTACAGGTTTCTTTTCTGACCTAAATGATCACATTCATAGCTAGCAAATGAATGATATAAATTAGATCACCAACAATTGGTGGGAAAAAAACAGTTCTGCCAGTTCAGAAGACATATTTTGTGACAGTCCTTTACTTTCTCCTCTTTTTCTTGAAGAAGTCTTTGAAACTGAACTATTAAGTTCAATATATCTTGTATGCATCTTAAACTGAGGCAGTGCTGAAAGATCTGTGGTTTACCCTAATTTATTCAGGCTTTATTGTGCTTCTGTAAGACAGGACGTGGTAACAGGTAAGGATTAGGACTTGAAAATACATGCGTTGGAACAGGAGATTTCAGTTATTTAGCTATAGCGGTTAATGAGAACTGTGATGGCTCTCTGCAGATACATAAAAGACTACTAATGACTGGTTCATGTATAAGTGATGAAGATCTCTCAAGATCAAAATCCTTCAAAAACTACAATAAATAGAGAGTTGTGAACTTGTGGAGATCTTGACAGTGGTACACTGTCATTGTCACCCCACTGGTGAGATTTCTTTAATGCTCAACTTCTAATGGAATTATTTTTCATTTGCAACATCTTGCAAGACATTTAATTTACCTTTCTTGTTCTGCTTCGCATCTCCGCTTTGCAGAGCCCAGTGGTTTATGGCTACCATATGTCGACATTTTCTCAGTCACATCTTTTTTCTGCCTGAAACTTTAGTTTGAGTGGAGTTAGAAGATTTTGTGCTATTCTGTGCAACTGCAATGTGTTCAATGTCCCTTCAGACACAGGAGGACTCACAGCCTCCACTCCTTGGATGGTCAGCCCATTTGGGAAATGGCAGAATTGTTGTGCAAACATAGATCAGCTGGACAACATCTGTGCAGCAGGTCTTACCCTTGATGAAATGTCAGTACAACTCTGCATTTCTGTCTAGAAAATACTTATCAAAAATACCATAGACCCTAGAGGTCAATATCTGAAATGCACGTGACCCTCTCCAAAACACCATCTAATCTCTAGGCACAGAAATACATGGCCATATATGAACATTGGAATAATATCTTTATGTATTTATCTCTTTTCAGATTTTTCTCTTATTCGTTTGCCAATACTTATTGAAATTTGATCACTTAAGTAGAAAATATAAAACCCAAACTTGATATTTTTATGGCTAGTTTTACTGGATAAATAAACTAAATAATTATTTCCAGAAGTGTTTTCTTCTGTTTTGTTGATAAACAAATACTTTGTTGATTACCTGGAGCCTTGAACTTGGAGCAAAGGCTAACCAAATCTTACCACAAGGGTTTATCATCTGAATCGCTGGGAGAGTTGGACATGAAGCGTAGGCCTATGCTATTTGTAAAGTACTTTTATGACTTGTGTATAAAATCTGTTCTATAAATACAGCTTTATTATTACTTAGTTCCCTCACAGAATACACAATGCAATCATGAGAAATAAATCTCTATTATTCTTTGCGTGTAGCTCTCTCTTGCCCATGTGGGATGAATGGCAAGTCTGCCATTAACTCCAGCAATTGACAATCAAATCCCTGATTTGAAAGTGAACTCAAATTACAGTGGACAGCATCAGTGTTTCAATAGCTAGAGAAGCAGACGTTGGTTCACGACCTGAGAAGTATCAAGCATCTGTAACTTTCACTGAAGTCAAATTATAAGTGCTTGACACCTCCCAGCGCTTGTCCTGCTATTCTGAAATGTAGATTGTGACTAGAGGAGAGAAAATGGCAGTTTAGCAGGAATATTTCTTCAGGGTTAAGTAATCGGAAAATTCAGCAGCAGCTGAACTGTGCTAAGATGGATGGAGCAGATCTCCTTCTACCAACACTAAAATTCTAATATGCCACACATGGATGAAAGGGATTTTGACCATTATGTCACTATAAAAATTAATATAGCTGTAAATAATAATGGTAATCTACTCCAATAACATGAATATTTATATAATATTGCCATCTGATAATGGTTAGGTCAGTAAGGAGTTGTAATTACCACTATTGATTAACTCTAAATTATGCATATTGATGACTAATGCTGAAATATGTTGTTTTCAAAATCTCCTCTTCCACTTTTACTTACTGCTCCTTTATCTCATTCAGCTCTCCAATCTTTTCCATTATTTGTGTACTTGTGAGGGCACAGACACTCACCTCTTCTGGCTTGTCCATTAGGAATTACCTTCATGAGAGCAACAACTACCATTTAATATATATTAAAAAAAATGGAATTCCAGTCTGACTTAATCCTAATGACACAAAAGTAAATAAGATCCTGGATTAAGAATGGTGCAAACATTATTAATAACAAGAATAAAAATGGTAAATAACTGAGTTACTAAAGTGTTAAATTATCCATTGTAATATCTGTTTTCACGAGGTCAGGCACCAATTTGTTTATTGCAGATTTACACAAGGGCCTATTTTTAAAATGACGGTGCAAATAGTTTTCACTTATACAACAAAATACCCATTTCTGGGGGGATTCCCGAAGTGTTTTGCACATGCCAGGATATATCACTCTCTCCATATTACTCACTGTCTTTGCGCAATAAAGAAGAAGAAAATTTAACTCAGCCAGAGGGTCATTAGAAAAGTGCAACAGAGCTCAGATCTGTTGACTGCGGTTTGACCTGTGGTTACCAGGCCTTGAGATTTTTTGAACGGTAGCCTATTGACTCTTGTTGAATTAACTCAATATAAGACTTAACTACCTACAAGTGGAGTTCCCTGATGCCTAGGGTTGCATCCAGATCTCAGAGGTCTGACTTTCTATCATCTGGTGTACAGGAAGATTTAGGCAGAGAAAGCGTTATGGTTTAACCCCAGCCGACAACTAAGCACCACACAGCCGCTCGCTCACTCCTCTCTGGTGGGATGGGGGAGAGAATCAGAAGGGTAAAAGTGAGAAAACTCATGGGTTGAGATAAAGACAGTTTAATAGGTAAAGCAAAAGCCGTGCAGGCAAGCAAAGCAAAACAAAGAATTCTTTCACCACTTCCCATCGACAGGCAGGTGTTCAGCCATCTCCAGGAAAGCAGGGCTCCATCACACGTAACGGTTACTTGGGAAGACAAATGCCATCACTCCAAATGTCCCCCCTTCCTTCTTCCCCCAGCTGTATATGCTGAGCATGACATCATAAGGTATGAATGTCCCTTTGGTCAGTTGGGGTCAGCTGTCCCGCCTGTGTCTCCTCCCAACTTCTTGTGCACCCCCAGCCTCCTCGCTGGTGGGGTGGGGTGAGAAGCAGCAAAGGCCTTGACTCTGTGTAAGCACTGCTCAGCAATAATGAAAACATCCCTGTGTTACCAACACTGTTTTCATGACAAATCCAAAACATAGCCCCATACTAGCTCCTATGAAGAAAATTAACTCTATCCCAGCCAAAACCAGCACAGAAAGCAAATTAAGAATGTGCACTCTGAGGGTGAGATTTCATGAAAAAGGATAAATTCAGCCAGAGGTATAGTTTTCTTCCCCCTCCTCTCTCTTTTTTCCCTCCCTTATGGTAGAAGAAAACTGCCCTAAGAAGAACGAGTGAATAGTTTTCTCCTGGATTAGTGAGGTGCAAGGTCTCTCATGAATGTAAGATGCAATGAGAGCATATAATCATAAGTAGGCCACTCCTCTGATTATTGTGAGCTATCAACTCAACCATTTCAGAGCTCAGGTTGACCTCTCTCCATGTAGTCTGTTGAATCTGCTAAGCATGTGGATGCATTTTCCACCCTGACTATCTTTGAGAGATGAGAAGTCTCAACAAAGGTCTTTCAGAGACATTTACCTAGCTATTTGGAAGCTAGAGCCCAAAGTCCTCTCTTTAGCCTAAGCCCCTACAATTGTTCTCTCAAAGAGCTCATGTGATGATGATTTACTCTTGTCTTTTTAAAGAGGAAGGAGAAGCAGTGGTAGTGTCACTCCTTTACCTTCAAGACAAGTGGTTAGAAGCTCTTACCCGCAAAGTGACACCCTGGTCCAAGGCCTTTCTCAGCCGTGGTGGTTTCAAAGAAGCTACACCGATCTGTTCAAACATCATCCTAGCCAGCAATAGGGACAGAAATCCTCTTCCCCAGCTAGCGTGACTACTGCTGCCTGGGAGGAATGTACTAAGTGATACGACGTATAGAAAATGTTGGTAGTGCCATCAGGTATCACTGGAAATATACACATAATCTGCAGCTTCCACATAGCTGTTTGTAGGCTGATTATGTGACCCTGAACACACCAGGTGGGCTCATCAAGGCACTGTGAATCTACTTTGCTTACTCTTTTTACCCTGTCATGTCCCAGTGTCCTGATTTTGGCTGGGATAGAGTTAATTTTCTTCTTAGTAGCTGGTACAATGCTGTGTTTTGGATTTAGTGTGAGAATAATGTTGATAACACTCTGATGTTTTAGTTGTTGCTAAGTAGCGCTTCTCCTAAGTTAAGGACTTTTCAGTTTCCCATGCTCTGCCAGCAAGCAGGTGTGCAAGAAGCTGGGAGGGAGCAGAGCCGGGGCAGCTGACCCGAACTAGCCAAAGGGATATTCCATACCATAGAATGCCATGCCCAGTATATAAACTGGGGGGAGTTGGCCGGGAGGGGCAGATTGCTGCTCAGGCATCGGTCAGTGGGTGGTGAGCAATTGCATTGTGCATCACTGTTTTTTTTCCTTGAGTTGTTTTTTTCCCCCCCCCCCCTTTTTTTGTTATATTCCTTTTCATTACAATTATTATTATTATTATTATTATTATTATTATATTTCATTATTATTATTGTTAGTATTGTATTTTACTTTAGTTATTGAACTGTTCTTATCTCAACCCATGAGTTTTACCTTTTCTCCCAATTCTCCTCCCCATCCCACTGGGAGCGAGGGGGGAGTGAGGGAGCGGCTGCGTGGTGCTTAGCTGCTGGCTGGGGTTAAACCACGACACCCAGGTAGAAAGCAAAAGGTAGGGACCTGTCTGATTAACCAGGGCGATTCTGGGCATGCACAGTCAGTTCAAGGCCAGGAAGGAGAAACCTGCTTTGCGTGAGGTGTTTCAGTGGCAGGTATCAGCTGAGCTGAGCCCCATGTTGGATTTACTCCTTCCACTTCTGTTTTACTTGGCAACACCTTTTCCCTGCTCTCCACCCTGATCTGGCTCTAATTCCTCTTACACCAGTCATTTAATGAGCAGTGACCTCTATGAAGACATGGCCCATTTTCAGCGGTAAGAACTGTTGCTCTCCCTAGTACCATCAATTGCTCCAGTGTCCAAGGGCACTTTTAAAAAAATCCATGAATACAGATTTCTTAAAAGTGATGAAATATATATTTTACTAATAGGGTCAAAATCTTTCTACTTCGTTATCAAGAAACATTTGATGATTCTAATCCGGAATGTAAGTTATTTAGAGAGAATAACATGTGGTGCAGTTGATATGAGAAGGAGGTGGTATAGACATGCCTTTCAAACTCTCAGCCCTCTGAGAAGTGAGAGGTAAGGGAGCAATAACCCTCTTCAAGCTGTGTAATATTAAAGACACATCTGAAATATTTCCCTTGCAGTTTTTACCTAAAAGTTGATTTATTGGTGCTTTAACGCTCAAGCATATTCAGTAAATAGGACCACAAATGTGGCCATATTTCTGACCTGATAAGCCTGATGAGTTATGGGATATGGGACCTTTTATCCTGCAACCTGTGGTCAAAAGTGATTGCCGGGATCTCAGCCCTGTTTCTAGTGGTCAGATGTCCACCCTACTTGTTGGTCTCTGCCGTTCTTTCAGATGACAGAATGACAGCTTACTTCTTCTGGAGGCACGTTTGCAGAATAAATAGCCTTAATAATATGCTTGTCAATTCATGACAAAGAAGTTTTCTTTTTTATTCCGTGCACTTTTCCTATTCTGTGCAGAATCGGGACAATTCATCACCTTTTGTGAGAAATACATTCTGCCTTTAAAGGAAAAAGTTGCATTCCAGCTTGAGTTAGTCAGTACTAGGGTTTGATGTTTTATCACTACAAGGGAAAGGTGGCAAAGATATATTTTCTTCTTTGTTCAACTCCTTAGCTCACCTGCTCACCAGTCTCTTTCCCACTTTCCTGCGCACTATAGTATAGAAGCATATCCAGGAGCAGAGTATTTTCATGGGTCAAGCTCTCTGCTGCCTAAGCCTTGTGCAGTCACACTAAGACAATCGATTCTGTTACAAAACAGTCCAGAAGGAGGGACATTTTCCTTCATCTTCTTTGTGGCCTTTGACACAGTTAAAACAGAAGAATTTAAAATTATTTTTCTTCGTTAGAATCACAGAATCACAGAATGGTTGAGGTTGGAAGGGACCTCTGGAGGTCAAGCAGGGCCACCTAGGGCCAGTTGGCCAGGACCATGTCCGGACGGCTTTTGAATATCTCCAAGGATGGAGACTGCACAACCTTACTGAGCAACCTGTTTCAGTGCTCGGTCACCCTCACAGTACGTTGTACCTGTTGGATCCATCTTGTCTGTGATTGTCTTCATCTCATATATGCACTATTTTCATAAACTGCCTTAATAACATGCACTGCTGGCTCCTACAATGGAAATGTGATTTTTATGATCTGTGATGGCTATAAATTTCACCCTTTTGTAAGCATCTCTTTCTTGGCATGTACATTTTCATACAACAAAATCATAGACTACTATTATTCTAACAAGTCAAAAGTAACCAAGACCATTGTCTGCCCCTGAAGCTAATGGCTAGTGTCCACACTACTGAAGCTTTGTAACTTCCAAAACAGGGTGGCTACATCAAAACTTCCTCTTAGGAGTGATCCCTGGCCTGTGCTAACTCCCAAAATGTTCTTGGACATTCTTTGGGGGAGTGCTGGTTGGCATGGGCCAAAGCAGCACCAGGACCATCTGAATGATTTAACAGTGCATACAGAGAATTAAATATCCGTGTCCGAGAATGTTCCCTGGCACTGTTTAATGTACTGTATAGACATAGCCGTAAATTCTATACAAAAGCTACATTAATGCAGCTATTAGGAAAATAGGAAGAAACCTTTGACCTTAGAAAACACTTTCTGTGCTACTCTGTCATTGGAAATGTGGATCTTTTAAGTAGTTGTGAGAAATCAGTACTTGGGTAGCCAACCTGCTGCTACGTTTGCTGTGAGTATTACTGGGGGATTATAGGGAAGGGGGAGAAGTGCTAATGCAAACCTTCTACCTAAATTTAACCTCATAGCTGAGTTAACGCGATTGATATCGAAATAAGGCAGAATTTCAGACAAATTAAGTGGAGAATCGCAGCGCAGAGGAATACTTCCCCCATTTCACGCCATCTTGTTATTTCCCTTACAGGGCTTCAAAAGGGAAATAAGGCATTCCTGCACACTGGGCTTTGAAGGTGAGCTGCTTTGTGACAACTCCCTGCAGTGCTGTGTTGCTGAAACCAACAGTTCGAAAATGCAAGCTATGCTTTGTTATACTCTATCTTTTAAGTGGCTGTAGAGGCTAAACACAAATCAAGCAGTTTCTTGAGCTATATCTGAAAACCAAAAACAAACCCAAAACAAAACCAAAAAAAACCCCAACAATCTGAGTTGTGTTTCCCAGCTCCTATATTCACTTTCAGGCCCTGCTCACATTTGACTTCATGTCCCAATGAGACCCAGATACCCTCTCTTTCTTCCCTTTATCCATGAACTGGAAAGGCGAACAGGCCCCCAGCAGGACCCAGTAAGGTTCCCAGCCTGGAAGATCAGGGGCTAGGAGAAACTGGATGAGGCCTTGGAGGTTGGACAATGATGCCTAAGGATGAACATAACAGCCCTGCTAGGAACAGATAGAGAAAACTCTGTCCTTCATTGCTTATACCGCTTGGTCATGTTTCAGTCCTTCAGTCCAACAATGGCATCAGACTGTTTAATGCTTACAGAAAAATATGAATAGATGTTTTGTTGCAGGGGCTGATGGTTTTGCAGGTTCTGCTCATCTGGTGTATCACTACAGAATTGATGTCACACACAGCATGCAGAACGGTTGCATTTCTTTTCAGTGTAAGGCCTGTGCAATGGCATTTGTTTTATGTGTTAGTAATACAATTATTAACTTCATGTTAGAAAAAACTCTTTTGCTGACTTACAGGATTATGTAAAAATGATTTGGTATAAATTGTTTCATAGTATTCCTTACTTGTACTGTCTCAAATGACCAATATTAAAACTAGCTACTATTTATCTTCATTTCCTTTTGAAAACTGCTTTGAACTCATAAAGGTTTATCCAATGTCCATTGAAGTCAATGGGATATAAAAGGTCTTTTAACAGCAAATTAATTTTTCTGGTGGATTAAATGGCTTTAGGTAAAAGGCAAATTACGTAATGTAAATTATCATTAGCCTAAAGTGTTATTCTAATATTATTAGTTTTACTACAGTTTCTAGGCTAGGGTCTGATCTCAGTTACACTGGCGTGAATGCAGATAGCTGTTGACTTAGAGCTACTAAACTTTTTCTGAACATTTACTAATGTAATAGGTCAAACTCCAGACCCCTTCTCCTTCTTGGTGGGACTTAAAATGCAGGTTTCATTTGCTGGTTTTCCAGCTGGTATTTCTGGTGCACTCTACAATAGTCAAACACACTATTCTTTGTTAGAGTCAGTCTTGTTGCAAGACTTTTTTTTTTTCCTTTTACTGTTCCGTGCTCTTTCTTTGGAGAAGAAAAAGTAATGCAGTTGCACAGTTAATAGCTTTTTACCTTACTACTGATTTAAATCCTCACTTTCTTATAGAAGTTATTAAAAAAAACCCAACCAAAACCTGTGGTTTTTCTCTAGCTTCTATTGAAAAGGGACAAGAAAAACGTAATTTCTACCGCTATGGAATGACAATACTTTAATGTCTGTCTCCATAATAAAATCTAGGGGAAGTTTATTTTCCCTAGGTAGCCTTGTATGTGCATAAATAACAGGGTTTATAAACAAGTATCCCTATCCATATGGTCACCCATCTGGTGGTGAAGAATCCCAAGAGAGATACCAATTAGTGGGAGCACAAACATAAAGTTAGGAAAAGCTACTAAGACTGTTACTTGTACAGTTTGCAAATGATAAATCCTGATATCACAACGATAACTAATATTTTCCTAAAGTGTCTTTCATCTTGAACAACCCTGCTGGTACTTTCCAAGGAGGAATTATTATAAACATAATTATTTGATGAATCTTTGATATACAGAGGAATTAAAAATAAAAGAACTTTCTGGGGGAAAGTGCAGAGATTAAGAGATGAGCACTGACATGACCCTGCTATTAAAGACCTGTCTCCCTCTGCTTAAATTCAGAGCCTTCCCTTGGACATGTGTTTTTCCAATGCAATAGAGAGGAGAAACTAGACTTGTGGGAATAGCGACCACAGAACTGTGTGCCCCTGTGTGAGTGGATGCGTCATGGTAGAGCAGCAAATCCCGGAGCCCCCTTTTTGGTTGTTTCTTATCCTATTGCCTTTCTACCTTCCATCAGACAACAGATGAAGGAGCAGGGACTTGAGATCAGCATGAACACTCTCTGCAAACACACACATGCACCTTCATCCCATATTCTTGGGTATGGCAAGGCTTGAATTTGGTAAGTTGTTTGGAGTCTGTCTGTGCTAATTGCCAGTGTGCTTTGGGAGAGTTGGTGGATATAGCTTGACAGCCCTTTCTTAAACCTGTCTGCTCTTATATTTGGATTATCTTTGGATTCTCGGTATTCCTGAAAAGAAACTAGACTGTGTAAGGAACCAGAGCAGAGGTGGTTTTAAACTGTTTTAAAGCTGTGTCCAGAGTTATCCCAACAATGTTTTTTTATTGACAACACCTAGGTGGCTGCACTCTGAGCATCAATGCTCTTGTTGGCTTTCTGCTCAGCGTAGTAGCTGCCCCGAGTCTCATTTTGTGGTATGTTATTCTCTGTGTCTCATACCCGGAGTCCAGACACTCAGCAAAGAGTTCTGGATTCTGCCTAGGGGGAATCAGACCTCTAAATGTCAGATATTAACTTCCAGGCATAGGAGTCTCTTATTGGATCTAGCTTAGGAAGCAAAAAGTACACTTCAGGGAATGAATATCTTTGCTGAGGAAGTATTCATGTCCTTTTCAATGGCAAATGTAGGATACTGCCACTAATCATTTCTGCCAATTTTTAGTACTTAGACACTATTCGAATGTGATTTGAGGAAATTAACTAACTAAAAGACTCTCAACTGAATATTTTGGAATACAGAATGATTAATTTTCCAGCAAGATCTGAAAGAATTTCTGATGTATAGAGTGTTTTGATTGGTAGTCATGGGGAAGATTTTCAAAGGTCAAGACAGAAGAGGAATGCAGAATTTATCCAGGGAAAGATTGGAGTTTGCTACATAAGCAAGTTAAATTTACATCAAACCTAAAGAGAGGTTAACATTATTTAAATTTTCAGTGCTGAAAAACAAATGACTGTAATGTATACCACAGTGGTGCACTACACATGCAATAAAGATTAGGGAGCTCAAGCTATTATTGTAGGTATGTATGGTTATTGCAAAACTTTGGATCAGAATTTCAGTTTTTGTAAGATTTTCTGGGTGCAGTTAGCTTACATCATTCAGATGTGTGCATTGAAAGAAGTTATAGCAAATCACGTTTCTCCTCCGATTAGTGACTGTAAAAGTGTAACGTATCATTCCAAACGCACAGTGGTTCTGGGGCTTTGAGTCAAATGTGATCACTTTACCAGCAAAAAGATTTCTACTCATTTCTTTTCCTTAGCTGTCAGAGCTGGTAACTCAGTTTGGAATATGGCAGTCAAACTGTGCTTTTCTCTGCTGGCACTTTATTGCCAGCAGTAACAATTCAATAACACCTCCATAACCCTATTGCCATTTGCTTGTCCCCGAAGTTACACCAAGAGAAAACTGCTCTGCAGAAAATGTCCTTGTAGGGATAGAAATTAGCATCATGTGAAGACAGTGGAACATAACCTGAAGACAATATGGATAAAAATGTGACACCACCTTTATTGCCAGTAGTGACACAGAAAAAGAAAAAAGCATCTGAGCCATGTGTATTCAGTGGGTCTAGATACCAGAGCTGGCTCTTGGGGAGATGGCTCTGGGAGTCAGAAACTCTGGGCATGGAAGTACACGCTGGAACAAACATGGCCCTGAAACACAGCCTCCAGACCCTTGGTGGGTATGTCCATGTGGCACTTGCTGTGGAAAACCCCAGCTCTAGTTATCACAGTGTGGGCACAGGCTTGACTTTGTAGAGCTGGAAGCAGTGAAGGAAAAAACCCTCAAATTTTAAACCGAACTTATTTGATATGAGAATCCCTGACATGCAATGCTTATGGAGCTCCACAGTCACTTTGAAGAGCAGAAGCACAATATAAATAGCTATCACAGAGAACTTATAGGACTAAAATTATCTACAGCAAAATAGGTATAATGAGACACTGAACAAAAAAGAAATTCGTGCTTGCATTGTTACAATGGATGAAGGGTATGGATCTGTGTCTCTGAATAGCATGTTATTACTTAACCTGAAAGACATCTAGAGATAGCTCGGCTGTTATGATACCCATATTTCATATTGCACTTAATTTGAATTCTCATCTAAATGTGTTACTGATTGTGATAATACAGTTTCATTTGAGTTTTTAATTCTGTTGACTTAAGTATGACTATTTCACTTTTGTTTGTAATAGTTACACATGCAGGCTGTGCTATGCGTATTTTATTCTCACTCAGAATTTACCTGAAGATGTGAGGTGAGAAGTGTGGAGTTTAAATCTTCAGGGAATGAAGGGGTAATTGGTAGACGAAGAAAAATGCTTATGAGAAATCAGATAGACCAATGACCCAAGTAAGAAGAAATCTTTGTGGGGCAAGAGGAACTTACTGAGCTGGATGCTGTTTGCCTGTTATGTGTGTCGATTTTTGAGATATTTGTGTTTAATAATAAAGAAGCTGTTATTGCAGTCTCCTATGGAAAAGGCAAAGAATTGTGTCAGATCTGGGAGGAGGTGAGTAACCTTTAACGGCAGCCTGTACTACTGGAACACGGGACTCTTCTCCGTAATAGCTAGAAACGAGCATTTTTCTGCTCAGAGGGCTTATTTGTGGGCAAGACATCAATGTGATCTTTTATAACATTGATTTTTCTCTGGGAAGCTGAGACAGTGAGGAGGATATTAGCTGATGCAGTGGTAAGGACCTCAGATTACTTGAGTGTTGACACTAGCAGCCTCATTGAAGGAGTCCAGTGTAGGGCCCATTTATGACCAGAGATGAGAGACATAGGAGAGCACTTGAACTGCAATTTCCTGAAGAGAAACAGAGAGGTATGTCCAAAATGCAGTCTCCAAGCCTGAACAGCCAACTGTGAGAAGGTCTACAAGAGGGAGCAGTGGTCAGTTAACTCATAAGCTCTTCACATCTGTAAGGGTCATGATAATTCCTAATGCCTGGGAAGGAAGCAGGGAAGTGTCTTCTAAATTACTGGAGTATTAATATACTTTCCCAAGTTTAGAGGGTATACTGACTGTCTCATTCTATCCTATTTTCCTCCAAAGTGTTCTGCTTATTTTTAAGAATTACTGCCTTAAGGATCCAAGGGACCCCCACTGCTGACTCCTGAAAAGTGTGACTTCCTACAATTTCACCAGCTTCCATCCAAAAACTTGGATTAGCGATCTCTTGGCAACTTGGTTTCTCTAACAGTGTTATGGAATCTTATCAAAAGCCTTTTTAAAAATCCAAATGTATAATGTATTCTGCATCTCCGTTAGCCACAGGCTTACTGAATCCCCATAAAACTGTGACTGGATTGGTAAAACAGGATTTCCCTTGAGATAAGCCCCGATAACTTTTATCCAACGCATTGTGTTTATCCATGAACAAAGTGATCTTACTCTTTGTTACAGCTTCAACCATCTTACGAGTGATGGAAGCCAGACTTACTGGTGTGTATTTCCCAGGACGAATTACCTAGAGGGTCTGTTATTGCTTCTACACTTCCTTTTCTACAATTGTATCACATGAACTAGTGTCACAATCTCCCTATCTGGAGATAAAAATGTCAAGAGGTGCTCTGTGGAGTGTCATCAACTATTATTTGACATCCTTATGAGGAGAATACTGTGAGTATACAGAAGATTGTTGATATGGACAAGTCTTCCACTTCCAGAATGAACAAAGGGTATGTTCACATTCTGCTGGAAAACTAACCAAAACAGCAATGGTGTGTGCTCCAAACTTCACAAGTGGTAAGCAGTACAGCTTCTAGAACAACACAGGCTGCCTCAGGTTTCATAAGGCTGAAATTACATTTTCTGGGTGCAAAAACTCTCCACCAGGTTGGAGAATGGACTGAGTAGAAGTGTGTTTCACCTTCCCATGGGACCCTGGCTCTCTTGTCTGAGGATTCCCAGTTGTGATGGAGGACAGAAGGAAATTAATACCTTGTTTTATGTACATTGACTTCAGAGCCATTCTTCTAAGCAAGAAATTTACTGGGCTTTTGACAAAACCCAGCCTAAGAATCTTTAAAGAGAAGTAGTTGGTTGGCACTGCCAGGAGGTCTGAGTGCCAGAGCTGGGGGCCAGCTCAGCACCAGCACAACCAAAGGTGGATGCTTCCCGTAGGTGACTGTGGGGAGAATCCGCTGGGGAGCACCGTGGGGAGGCCATGTCTAGGGCTGACTTCTGACCCAGGGGAGCTGCTTTACACTGTGGCTCTGGTCCTCAGTCCCCACCTAAGCTACAGCTCCGCTGGGTTGAAGCCCTGCATGTGCTTGGCCATGGGTGCTGCTGAGACAGGCCCCAACCCATGGGCTAATGCCCTGGCCTGGCCTTGTCTGTCCCCATCCCCACAGAGATGCCTGATGCTCCTACCTGGGACTGTACCTGCGTGTCCACTGGTCTGCCCTGCTTCCTGGCCGGGGGTGGTGGGACAGGCTCTGGATGGTGAGGCCTTGCCCTGCCCACCCCCATGGGGAGCCCATGCTGCTACCGGCTGCCAGCCATTAGGGAGACATTTACCCTCATGGCACCCTGACAGTTAGTGAAGAAAAAAAAGGAACATTCAGCTCTTATAAGTAAAGAAACAGAGGCATCTGGGAACAGTTTAGGACAGTGCATCCAGTTTTCAGTCCTCTGGTGCAAGAAAGACATCAGCAAACTGGAAGGAGTTCAGTGGAGGGCCACTGAGATGGTCAGGCTGGAGCACTTGCCCGGTCAGCACGGCTGTGCCATCTCCATCCTTGGAGGTTTTCAAGACACAGTTGGATAAAGCCCAGAGAAACCTTGACTGGCCCCATAGCTGATGCTGCTGGAGGCTGGGCTGGAGATGTCCCGAGGCCCTTTCCCACCAGAGTTATTCCAGGTTTCTATGATTCTAAGTTATTATTAGTCATAAATTTTCATAATAGGACCAACCAAGAATGGGTCTGGGCTAAACAGAGCGCGGCACAAATTCGGCATTGTAGACAGTTGCTTCGATTGTCTTCTTTATTTCTTGACACCTACTTGGCTTCTCTTGCACTTTGATGGAATATTGCGTTTCTCAACTATGAGATGTTCCGGTTGTAATAACATGTGACAAGAATGGCATATGCCCCTTCAAAAATTAAGGAAAAGTGTAAATTTTCTTATTGATAATTTAAAAATTAACTTTGCTTGCACAAAACCTTCTGTTCTAGACCTTGTCATAGATTATTCTTACAAGAGTCTTGCTTTTATACTGTCTGATATAGTGTTTCATTCATCTGAAAAGTGATATTTATTTAACAGAACAAAAATGCCATTTATATGTGATATATACAGTGAGACAAGTCTTTAGCAGCATAAATCAATGTGAATTCTTTGAAATACATGGAGGTATATTAGTATGTCAGAAACTGATGTGACCATGTGACCATCACCTTTGCATATCTATGTAAGGCCTATCTTGGTCACATACAAAATCTCATTTAAGGCCTCATTTCACTTAGGTATTTTAATAGTTGCCAAAATTTAAGCATGTCATACAGTTGATTGCAAAAGGATTCATCGTGTATTTAAGGACCCCGCTGAATCATCGTAAGGAAAATAAGTGAGGGATATAAAGGATAATTTTAAATAGTGGACTATGCCTACCAGCATACTGGAATACTCTGAAATGTATATGCTCCTTTTTCCCCCCAAAACAAAGAGAAAAGCAAAAAAGTGTAACTTCTCTGCAGGGTCCCTGGTGAAGGATTTGTAAAGTCAGCAAATTCCTTTTCTGTTTGCTTTGCAGTGCAGTACCTTCACTTCTCAGTTGCTTTCCCTGTAACATAGACCTGTTCTTTGTCGCTTGACCTCCTCTGTTTCTCCCTTTACAAACTGCTCCTTTTTAAAAAGCCCTTCTGCTCAAAAGATTGCCAAGTGCTGTGGTTTCTATTTTCAGCTTGCAGTTAAAAGCTCTTTGTTACGTTCACAATCCTCCCTTCATGTGACTTTTACACTACACGAAGGCTATCTAATTCCTGTCGCAAGAATCCTGGCAAAAACACTCATCAAATTAGGCCAATTGAATGTAAGAACAAATCCTATCATGTCTTAGATTGCATTTGGAGTAATATGCTTGAGGAACTGAAAAGGAAAAATATACAAGAGATGCTCAAAAAATAAGCACAGGGAAAGGTTTCCACGGTCGTTGTGGCACAGTCCAGTTTGCTAATTAAAAAAGCACCAAAGGAAGACTTCAGTGTGATCCAACACCACCGTTGGTAACTAAATGTGGAGCCACTTTGAGAAAGATAGCTGTAACAGACCAAGAAACTTGTGGAAATGTGGACAGAGATATAATTAAATATATGGTAAATATGACTTTATAAGAGCAGGCACACATGTACAAACAGATGAACCAAGCCCTGAATGCACGACATTACTCTGGAGGTTTTTGTTTCTGTTTGAATTGACCGACAGATTATTGATAGTTTTTGCATCCAAGAAAATGAATCAGTTGTGCTGGACCTCTGTGTCCAGAAGCTTCACCAGTGCTCAGTGAGTCTTGCTCAGTCACCTCTGTCAGTCCTTTGGGTTTAACTCAATGGAGAGAATGACAATTGCCCAAAAAACAGGCTTTGTCAAAACTTTACACTCCAGATGTTTTACAGTTTCAGTTATTAAAGGACTATACTAATTTTATAGCTCATGCAACGTATATTTGTTGTGTTTTCTCTTTCCAACTATGCACTTCAATAAACAGGAGACAAAGTTGCCAACTGATTGCCTACGATTCATCTTCATTTCAAGCTGCTTTTTAGAGTACACAGTATGCAGAAATCCACAAAATCTTTTTGCTAACATAGGTTTGTTATGTATTATAAAAGATGGCGTGAGCCAGTAACTGTGACACGGATGGGAACTTGGAAGCTCTAGATCCAGTTCTTGATTCTTCACTAGAATCTATCAAAAACCTTTAAGCCCTTTTATTTCTCTCCACCTAAACTCCACCTCAGGGATGTGCAATAATTAACCCTTTCTTCTCCTCTTCTATTATGCTTTTTGCTGTTATTGCTCTATTTTTCAGTAAATCTATACAACAGCTCAAACAATGAGCTCCAGTCTTCATTGCCTTACTCATCATTGATCAGATCACTCACCAAATGATCCCAATACTGTGTTATTACTTGCTTTTAATACAATGAGAAAAATATGTGGGAAAAATTAGCACTAATTTATCCCTTGAATCCAGACCACAGTTTTAAGACTATACTTTCAGCAGATCTGCTTTTTATATTATTCTCTCCCCTCTTGACTATCATTTTTACCTCCTGACATTTATGTGATGTCAGCACTTCAGCCACAAAGTGTAGAAAAATATTTACTCTGTTTGCTGCGTCATCTTGCTCCCAGTTACAGCAGATGTGTTTGCATCGCTTTTCAATTCAGAAGTGTGTGAGAGCAGATTCAAGTTAGGCTAAAGGCGAGACTCAGCTCTCTGCTGAACAAATTGCTCTGCTTGCTGACAATGGTAGCTGCTTGTGAATGCATGTAAGAGTAAAATTGGTATTAAGATTACAAGATTTATGGGGCAGTAAAGATGTCTTTTTCTTCTGCTAGAACATGTGTCTGAATCAAACGGTTCCATTGATTCACAGGGCCATAATAAGACCAGTGAGGAAGCTCAATGAGTACTTAGTTGCAGGGTATGGTGATTGGAAAAGGTTCAATTTTTTTTTTCCATATTGTTGTTGCAAAGTAGTTTGAAGCAGTTTTTCTGAAATTGTATCAATTGCCAAAAAAAAAAAATCTCATGGGGAAAATGTTTTGGAGTTAAAATATTGGGGATCTGGACTTTTGGGAAAACCTACTTTGAAAATTGCAGTTGGAATTTTTTATTTTATTATTTTGTAGGCTTTGTGTCATTATTTTGATGTTATATTAAAATAAATGAGAAAAAAATCATTTACGACAGTGGCATTGCTGCAGCTGGCTATGCTATTTTCCAGGGGTGGTCGTGGGGTTGTGGGGAGTGTTTACGATCTTCAGTGGTCCCATGACTTCAGACTTACTAAAATATATTGCCCAGAAGAAGTGTCCCCTGTCTCCTGTTACAATGAAACCAAGTCATGCTTTGTAAGTTGAAGTTACTGTGACTCGGGATGTAAACCTACTCCAAAATGTAGACATTTCTACAAAGCAAACATTTGGATTTTTGACTCGAATCAAAACTCATGGAGTAAACTTCAGTCCATAAATGTGCTCATCGATTAAATCTTACTGTTTCAATGTACTGGAGGTGGGACACCTGAACTCAGTGAGTATTTTGAAAGCCAATGAACTGTCTTATGTGGGGCTTCATAATTAGAGGTCATGCTTCTGGAGGAGATTCATGTCTGCTGCAGAAAGATTATTCCCCTGTTTAGAAAGAATTATAAGCTTACCAAAATAAGACATCTGGCTATTCACCTTCTTGGCAAAAGCCTCTGGAAATGATTGATGGCTCATAGTCCGGCACAAACACAAGAGTCTGCCAGTGCTGTAAATTCCTCTGTTGTCTGTACATCCAGATTAAAACCTCAGTGCTGTTCCTACAGTCCGTGAACTAATAGCAGGCTCAGTACATTGGCAGGAACAGCAAACAAAACTGATGATACAAACTAAATTTGCTTAACTAAATTAAATGCATGGCAATGCTAAGAGAACTGAGTTAAGGGCCTTCAGAAAACGTAAAGAAGGCAAAAAAGTATAGGCTTGTTTGCCAGGTGGAAAAAAAGACAAGATTTAAAGGGAGACATCAGGAAAGAAAAATCTTTTAAATATAAGGTGCATATGCACTGAATGCTTCATGTTTTTAACACGTAATCTGGATTTGCTGTTGCTTGGAGGGACGGCAGGGATAAGTCTGAGAAGGATCTGTGCTAGATGAAAATAGAAAGCTTTCAAAGATTTAACCATGCAGTAGAGGGGAGAAAATGCCCTTCAGTTTTTTTCTTTTCAATAATACAAGTCTGAGAAACACAAAGTGGCAGAGAAGCACTTAGAAGGAAAATGCACAGTAATTACCTAGGCTTTGAGGTTCCATGGAGATTTTTTGCAGGGCCAAGTTCTCCAGTTTCACTGTTGTGACTCAAAGTGAAATTTATCCCTAAATATTAGTGATCCCAGTGTGGCAGCCGCTATTGTCTCTGATTCCTTAATTGTGCTACCCTTAACCAGAGAGAGAAAATACCCTTGATACTGCCTTGGCTTGGACTGATCCTGCAGAAATTCCTCAGGAAGGGAAATCCAAAGGGATCATAATTTTTTCCACTGATCATAATATTTCTGACAACTTCTGCAACTTTTTTTTTTTCTTTTCAGCGAGTGGGTCTGCCCTGTAGAGTGGAAGGAGAAGCGTGGTCCATGCCCCTGCCCCAACTCCCTCAGCACCGCTGCAGGAGAAGAACTATTCACAGTCAGGTTTGTCTCTGGACTCCAGGGTTTCTCACTTCTCCCGCCTGCTCTCTGGCAGTCCTGCAGCTGGAATTACGCTGCCTCCAACAGGACTTTTTCTAGCCACAGAAAGTCACCATAGCAAAGCAACAGAAAATCTGGCTGCACTAATAATATCCCCCATTTTCCCCAGGGCTGAAGGCTGATAGCTTCTTTACATAACTCATCCCATCTCTTCCTCTCTGCTCAGATTTCCTTTTTCATCCCATCAGCCTTGCCTTAAACTGAGAGCAGATTTAGCCATAGACTTGAACCATGGACAAGCAGAAAGATCGGCAACAGAAACCTAGAAATCTGTTCTTCCACCTGATTGTGAGAGTTGTGAGCTCTTCCAGGCTGTTATCTCTGGAGGCTGGCCAATTTTCAACCTGGATGTATGAAATGTATTTATGAAATCATTCACACGTAGCTTGTTTGGAAGAGTATTCTGACATGTAGCTCTTCTCCAAGTTCCACAAAGTGGTGAAATGGAAAAAGATGAAATCTATATTTAATGAATTGAAATTTCACCCACTGTAAGCAATTCCATGTCTAATGCAGCCAGCTCTTACCAAGTTTTCAATAAAACAGTCGCTTTCACCTGACATTTATTCCTTGAATAAAGCCATACTTGAGATCAGTATGTTTTCATGCTGACAGTGTTAGCAAACTGAAAATAGACAGAAAAGTTTGGCCTTTCCAGCAGGACAGCAACACAGAATTTATTAACAAGAGCAAAGCAGGACAAAAAGAAATCGTACGTGTATTCCTTTAAATTAAGGGGATTACTGTAATGGGACATCTGGTACTTTAAAGTGCAGATTGCAAAGTCACTATGCTGTATCATTTTAATTCCCATAAGTAAATGCTCCCTTCTAGCTTCCTCTCCTGTATTAGTTATTCTCCTGCTTGCTGTCCTTGTATATGGGAGGAACAAATCCAAGGACAAAATGTTGAGAAGCGATTTGATTTTGTAGACACTTTGTCAAGCTCTATCCCCAGAACTTCTGTGGATGTGGGAGAGGAGTGAGGCTATGCTGTATGGCTAAATCACATGCTTTAACATCTCAGTTTCAGTTCAACACGACATGACTTCAGGCAGACCCAGAATTTCATATGGGAACAGTTAAATAACTGAGAACATCTAAAGCAGAGCAGAACAAAATCAGGCAGTCAGGGGTAAATGCCTACAGGCAGGCCAAATCTACAGAAGAAAGAAAATTGCAAAGCTGTGTATTCTGCATAACAAAAGAAATGTACTTGTGGTGAAGGCTGGCTAAACTTATACCAGTTTTGGATAGGAGATAACAATTATTGCCATTGTAATCCTGGATAATTCCTCAGTATAATTATCAGCCTCACCAAAGTTTATTACACACATGGTGGCTGGAGATTTGAGAAATCTGGATAGTTGCTAGCCTCTGGATCAGGATAGCGTTCTGCATTTTTTTGTTTGTTTTAATCTGTTATTTCAAAAAGCAGATTATTTCCTATTTTAATTTTAAAGAGGACTCTTCAGAACAGATAAATAATCTTACTCTGGGCTAATAGTCCATATCTATGTTAGAAAAAAATGTTTTGAGTTTTATTGCAAAAAAGACAGATTTTTAATACTGATTATTATGTTTATTTCTAAACATTGTTTCTGCTAAACATGCATTTGCTGTATAAGAGAACAACCACCTGTGAATTTCTGAATTTAATTAAACAGATGATAAGTGTTTAGTGATAATGATTCCATTAAGCAAATGTTAGTATTTTGTTTTCCACGGGATTAATACGTTTCATACACAAGAATTATCATAAACTAGTATGGACTTAAACAATTTTCAAACTGGAAATAGTCCCCATACTATATAATTTTTTAGTCGATCCAGATTAATTAAGAAAAAGAGGTTACACATCTTAATTATTATTAAAAATTCCTCTGAAATTAAACAAGAAACAAACATAGTTTTTTTGTAACTTTTGCAATTTATTTTGGAAACAGCTAGCACTGCTTTTAACATGACTTTGTGTGACTACGAATTTTTTTGTAAACACAACTGTTCTCTCACAAGTATTTAAATGAAAGATTTCTTTATGTCTTTCAGTAAAAGATTTCAGCAGAAACTTTCAAACAGTCTGAAAGTCCTTTTGATGCACAGTTAAAAACGAACAAATGTTTTGCCTTTACTTATCATAGCTGTTCAGGTGGCAGAGAGGGTCTAACTGAGACATCAAATCAGAGACACTCACTAAGTGAGCAAAACCAAAGGTGGGCACTGACAGCTTGAAGTGCCGTAGTGGACTCCCAGCGCAGAGCGAGTGCTGACAAAGAACATCACCCAACGCAGGGAAGAGGGAACCTTGAAGGCTTGAATAGTTTTCTACTGGCTTCTGTTGCCCACATTTGCAGAATCCATTTCTCTTAGCTGCCGTGACGTAGCTGCTGACAGCAGCAATGACAGTTTGAGATGACCTTTGTTCCTTTCCTTTGACTTCCAGCTCTTCCCTCATTTGCAAAAGCCTGACTAGGAAACATCTACATGCCTTCCTACTCATCCTTGCACTGCCCCCCTGAGAGCACTTTAAGAGGAACTGATGAGTAAAACAGCTGAAAAAAATTTTTCCATTTACATCTTCCCAGGATTTCCAGCTGATTCCATCTTTATTCCCAGTTTATAGCACAAATTTTTGTTGTTAGTCAGTAGTACGTGACCCTGCATTCAGTACAAGTGAGTATCATCCCATTTCTAGTGTGGCAGGACTCCGACAAACCACCACTCCTCTGGATCCACGTAGTCCTGATCTGTGCTTATACAGCTTTAGGTCAATGGAGAATTTCAATAGCCTTTTTACGCTGTGTTCAGTAACTAAAATATTAATGGTAAGTCTGGAGGAACTCTGGAGAACTTCCCTAATAACTTCTCTTCAGCATGACACCTCCCTGCTGGAGTGCCGTTGGCTATCAGCTCCCCTTAGCTAAATCTCTTCCCACTTTATAGATGTTACACTGATTCTCCATTTTTCTACCTCACTAGTGTTTTCCCACGTGGCACCATGTCTAATGCCCTAGTTAAATTCAGACAGATTTCATCTACTGCATTTCCTTTGTCTGGGTAATCAGTTATGCTATCAAAGGGAGATAGCTGATTATTCAAGCATTATCTACCCTTGGTAAACTATTTAGCATTTTATCTTATTTTCTGTTTACCTCATGTAACTAAAGTTCCTCAATTTTTTTTTTTTAACCTATTGAAATATTGAAGACGAAGCTTTGGACTCTAACTTATTCCAGTCATTTCCCTTTTCCCTCACTTGAAGATGAACTGTTCTCCCGGTATACTGACATAAACCCTTCCTTGTCATTTAGTGCATCTTCATCTGACAGACCTCCTGGAGCCTGGAGAAGGGGGTGATCCAGCCTGCCCACTTGACTTCTTCCCACCTCAGAGATGGGGCTTCCCTTTTCCATAACTTCTCATCATCCCTTTGCCCTACGCTCAGTGCCATCTTCCCAATGGAAAATGAAGACACTGTATTCCCAGGGGGCCACAAACAGCTCGAAGAAATACTTTATTTAGTGCTCACTGGGAGTAAGAGTTCTTCTTTACAGTTCTCTCCGTAGCTGTAGAGGAATACTGTGCTATTTCTCTTTATGCAAACAGGCCATTCTTTACATCCAGTCAAAGTAATCGCAAACAGCATTTTGACTGCAAAAGCACAGAGGACTTCCCAGACTTAGATGAAAGTAGTTAGTTGAGGTTTATATAATTCTTGTTTGAATTCATTATACATGCATGGATACATGAATCTTGCAAGAACTTTTCTAACTACGTATTTTGGTGCCTAAGGAATACCATTCTGCAGAGATAAAAGCCCAAATCCAGCAGACCCTTGTATCAGAAATTCTTATCTAATATTCAACATTTATAGAAGGATAATTACCTTCCTCCTCTCACCCCCCACTGTTTTAACAAGGAGTTAGATAAACTTCTTTTTCTTGCAAAGAATGTAGCAAAAGTTTGAGATCCAGTTAACCCTGACTGGTAGTCCCATTTCCCTCATTGGCTCATATTGGGATTCTCATCAGGTCATTTACGTCAGCATTTTCAAGGGTCTTTGACAGGCTAGTTGCCTTCACTTCTTATTTTTGAGTATCTAACGTGAGAAACCAAGAACTTGGTTTCAGTGGTCCAAAGCCGTGTTACTGTGAGATCAAAGAGACGGAGCCGAGAGGATGCTAGGCTCCTGGCTGCCAGCTTATGCCCACTGTGGGATGTACTTGTTCAGAAACCTTTGGAGTACACATGCGCTAAACAACAGTAGTAATAAAAGTGATGTGATACACTGTTGTCTGGAGCATTACAATTTACCATACTTTCACGGATCAGATGCATGAAGGAAAGATAGGAAATTATTACTCTGCAGGAGCCTGAATCAATCCCTCCTCGTTCTCTACCAGACCTGGAAACATTTGGCTCTTGCAAATAATCTTTAATCAGATAGGTCACGCTATTGAAGTCAATGGCTCCTTCTGTGAATAAGGACTACTCAGCAGGCTAAACATTTGCTGGACTGATTTCTAAGTCTTAAAAAGCTCAGAGAAAACACAAAATGCTTTTTATAAATTCTTGTTGCTGTACTTCTCATTTTACTACAGAATGAAATTTTATTGTTAGTTGTCATTTATTAGAAAACAAAAGAGAGAAATACGAGCAGGACCCAGATGGCATTGTGCTTTTTACATAATTGCGAAATACTTATGTTACAGGCAATTTTCATTATGTACTAATCAAACTTGTGTAATCCTGTCACTGCACTGTCAGTATGATTATCACATCTGTTTAACAAAAAGTTGGATAACAATCATAAAGAAAAATAGATAAATTAATGGTTGTCTCAACAGAGACACCAAAGTGAAAAAGGTCCTGCCGCAGATGTAGTTCTCAGCACACAAGGAGTCAGGATGAATTGTAGCATCGGTGTGAAATACTCCGGAGAAAAGCAAGTGGTATGACAACAATCAGACAAGATCACAGGAGCAGTTAAGCCAGCTAGCAAAGATTTTACCATGTCCCTTGTGAACATCTGAAAGTAGCGCTCAGAACCCGCTGTGTTTCCTTTCTTTGCCATGCAGAGAACAATAATACCTGAGAGCATCTTTGTTATATGTGGTTTGGTTGTGAAGAATTTCTGGGACAGGAAGAAAGAATCAAAATATAACAGGAACATTAAGAGACAGACAGAGTGTTCTTGCAGCATCCCAGAAAAAGACATCACAAATTTAGCATCACGGGCTGTGCAGGAAGGAAAGGGGACTCACAATTCAAACCTTGCGATGGCTGCACAAACAGGCATTGAAACTGCAAAGTGCTGCTCTAGGATTAGTGTGCCACAGGATGGAGACAGTGTCGATGGCTACAGAAGTAATAGTTACGATCACCACACAAAACCGCTACAGTCACCCTCAAATCAAGAAAAACAGTTATGGCTACAGCCTGTAAAAGCCTGCATAAGCTCTTGCCTTGAATCTTGTTGATGGACTGTCTGCAGACTAGTGACCATTGTTGAAATCTGACATCTGGTAAGGATGACTGCTTTCGAGGAGGAATGGTGACTGCCCCTTTACTTACACCGTGGGGCTTTGTAACAACTGGTCAGAACAGTCTCCAGCTTCAAACGTTCAGTTTTCAGCCAATCTGCTGCAAAGCCCTGAAGTGACCACCCTGGGGAGGGAGATCCTCTGTGTTCCTGCGATCTTGTGTCCCCTGGTAGCTGGGGAAGAGCAGATCCTTGGAGCTCTCTGTGGAGCTAGAGCAATGGCAGGCAACTCTGATGCCCTGACACAATTGCAGAACCAAAGAAGCAGCCTCTCTTCGGTTTCAGCCTGCCACTGCCTGAGTGACTGCCTCCTCCAGCGTAGCAATTTTGGCTGGAACCAATGTTAATCTCATCACTCCTTTGCATACTGCTGGCTTTCAAATCCAGTCTGCCTAAACCTTGCTAGCCTTATAAACCACTGAAGTCTAGGTGGCCTTAAAACACAGCCTATCTTTTTAAGCTTTCAGGACCATATTCATCTCTTGTATAATCCCCAAGGCATCTAACTTCTGCCTGTTGACATTCACATGCTGCTCAGGTCCTTAGCTATAGAGGAAGACCTGAAGTAGGATTTTCAAAGGCTTTTTCTTCTGAGCACAGCTGAGATCTTACAGAAGAAACACCTGGAGCCCAGCCAGTGTCTACTTTCTAGTGTGGTCACGGCGCTGATTTATGTTGTGGGAGGCATGGATTCAGTCTTTTATTCTACAGAGATCTTTGAACCCACACTCCAGGCAAAGAGCCGACCACAAGGCTACTGGATACTTTGGTGCTAATTTCTTATCTTTTGTTTTGGTGCCATTCCAAACTTTTAGGAATTAGTATTTTTACAGTGCAGCTAAGTGGTCTAATTATTTGTGTATAGATCTGGGCTTTCTTCTGGGCCATGAAAGTTTTGTTATTTTTGGTAAGTAAAAAAAGGTGCAGGAAAATGTGTGGATATTATCTCGAGAGCTTTGGTAACTTCCTGTTGAGGATTTCAATAAGCTCTTTCACTGATTTTTTGGGAGAGTTTGAACAGGCCTATGCTTCATTGTTCACATGCTTTTAAAAGACAGAGTGCAGCAGCATGAGGATCTGTGCTGAAGACAATGATTTTTTATAAAATCTGAGGTGTTACCTACTATAGATAGTTCTGAAAATCTCCAGTGTGAGTGTTCTCAATGATGCCTGAACTTGAAATTTGGTTACAGGAGGAGACTGGCAATACACAGAGATTAAAAAAAAAAAATTCCCAACCTGAGAAAAATCTACTGACTATGAATTCTACATAAAGCACTTATAAATAAAGTCACAAAAGAATACCATGGCAACGAAGAAAGGAAAGAGATCAAACTATTCATTATAAAAGACAAACCATATGCTATCTTTATTGCAAGCTTTATAATCTTTCTGCTCTCTCTTACAGCATCATAATACACAATCTTGGTTAAAGCACTGTGGAATGATTATTTTCCCTCCGATATAAAAGCCATTGACTTGCAGGAAAATTTCACTGAGAAAATGTATTCTACATGTAAGCAAAACAAAATATTGCTTTTTAAAACAGGGGATTTGGCATATAAACAAGCAAATAAAAAGCATTTAATCCATAACTAACCATAAAATGAACACTTGAAACTAGGCAAGAGAGTCTCAAAACAGAGAAAAATCACTGGAGGTCAACAGCATGCAAAAAATTTGAAGAGTTGCTGCAAAATACTAGCGCCTTCCTCTAAACTTGCTGCTTCTACTTTCTCACCTCTCTCTTGTGTCACAGCCATGTGCTGCTAGTCCTTATGTATAGGGCATCTCTAGTTTATTGCCTTTTCACTCAGAGGAACCTGCAATCTTAGAAGTCTTTAAGCTCTTTCACACATGTAAAAGTGACTACTGTTAAAATCTTCTTTTGCTTTATATTTCTGCTCTCTACACTTCCTAGAAGTGCTGTCTCTCCTCACGTAGTCAGTTCTGTTGAGTTTCCAATACCAGGTTACAAAATACAGTCTGTGAGTTGGACTCCAGTTAATAAGGATTTCCAGGTACAGTGCCCTAGGATATTCTGCCTGATCTCTGTCTGAAATTCCATAAGGATTTGGGTCTCCCAAGAGTCCTGTCCCATACCTGTTACCAGAGTGAGATGTCTGGGGTGGTCTGACACATCTCAAAGAAGTGCTATCGGCACCTTTGTTTCGGCAACAGAATCCCATTGCTACGGTGGGATCCACCTCACCTCAGTTCAGCTGTCAATGATGTTGACATCCACGTTGAAGCTTGTTGCCTATTCAGTGGAGATCCAGTTGATACTCAATGGCATTTAGAGCATGATTCACTAGACCAAATGTCAACATCAATTTTAAGAAGCAATGAACCATGTTCTAAACTTCTTTGACTAGTATGGGAGCCCATGGTAACTTGTACATATGGACATACCTAGGTAAATTATGTGAATCCCACCCTGTCTCTGAATGAGACAATCTATAGCCATATGTTTTTAAGGTAATTGGTCCTTTCTTTTTTTAGCATAATCTTGCAAAGTATCCAATAGGGGAATTGTCTTCAGCACAGATACTATTCTGGTGGAACTTTCCAGGACTCTGTTAGACGATATACTCAGTTGGACCACACATAGTTAATCTATAAAAGACGTGTGTCTGACAAAGCTGTTAAACTCAGGCCAGATCTTACAGGTGAAGATACCCCCTAGCACACTCCTCAGTGCTGGAAGATGTGGCTGAAGACATGGTCACCCACTTCTTTAGGAGCATGGATGAGCCATCTTTGTGCTTGCAAACTGCAGGTCTTCATTCTTTGTGAACGGGATGAGTGTGTGTGGCGGGGAAGGGGGAAGGAGGGGGGGGGCACAATTAACATGTTCTGCCCACTGATATATAACTCTTCTTCAAAACTTCAAACTTGCTGTTGACTACCCAATATAAAGAAAACAATCATGACAAAATGACCAGGCTATTTTCACATGTTGTGATTATTACCTTTACAAGTTAAAAGAGAGGCACATTGTTAGGAAGTTTCATATTATAGTTAAGAAACGTAATTTTCTCTTTATTGTTTCTCCTAGTTTTCTCACTTTTGTTTTTCCAATTATTTTGATTAAATTTACCCCCATGATCTTATTTTTTTCTTGGACATCTAATAGCAGGTTTAAAAAAAAAAAAAATCACAGCTGCTGATAGGGCAAAGAATTGCTGTGGGTTTTATTGGTTTCTTTTTTTCTTTGGAAGTTACAGCTGTAGAACTTTAAACACTACATAAAACACCAAAATTACTCCGAAATGGTGTAATAATATAACATAAAAAAATGCTACCCTAAATTAAAATTTACATCTATTCTTGCCTCTGTGTGCTGATCCATTTTTAAAGCACTTGCAAGATTTGTTGTTATTCTGAGGCTAGGAAATAGACTCCAGTACTCTTGTGGAAGGACATATTGTATTCTTACTGATTGATAAAAGCAAGAGAAAAGGAATTCAGTTCTGTCACATAAATAAATAATAAAAATAATCTCTTCTTGGGGAAACTGCAAGGTCAGTTCATTTCCTTACGTTGATCAAAGTGGTCACTTCCTCCCTCTTTTTGTCTTATTGAAATATTTTTTTAGCCTAATCCTGCTGTTATGAGATAGTCCTATTAGATCCTAAGTTGTCTATGTAATGTGAATATCAGCTCTTCTCAGGGTTCACATCTATCGGGATGTGTCCAAAAGCCAGATTTTTTTAAAAAAGACATTTAATTCATAGTCCATTTATTATGTTTTTCCCACTGTTTATGCTGCAAGAGAGCTGAGACCCTCCAGTCAGCATCATTCCTCAGTGCAAGTCGCAGTACATTACACATGCAGTTATCCTCATTAGCTATGTCTTATTTATGAAAAATGCAACAAGTAGGTGTCACAGTCAATAGAAAGGCACAGATAAGAGAGAACAATGGAGCAGGAGGAAGGCTACATGTTCAGACTGATCATCTTTACACTTATCTACTTGGAATTTAGTAAATTAATGTCAGATGTATAAAATGAGAGAGATACAAATGACCAAAGATCCTTGTCTTCTGGCCAGTCCTGGTAATTTGTTACAGGACGCACAGGTGGAGGGCATTCTTGAAGAGACTTTAAAGAGGGACTTGAAAGAGGGATGGACTTCAGAGATTATTCCTGAGTTGTAGGTTAGACATAAAGAGTCTTGTTGAAAAGCATAGAAGGGGTTCTGTAGGAGAGTGGTGTGAACAGGAGAGACCTGAGAAGAGGGAGGTCATGAAAAGGTACAAGGGCAAGTGCAACTATTTTTGTATAGATAAAGATGCAGAGGTAACCTCCATTTGATGTTAGTGACTCACAGAGGAATTGTGAAGGGACTCAAGAAAATAGGTGTAGTGCTTATAAAAAGCTAACAGCATATCAGAGATCAGATTTAAGAGCAGGGTAGCAATCAGGAGGTCAGGGGTGAAATCTAGACTAAAATTCTTTCTGCAATGCACATGGAAAGGATGGCTTGGGTAAGAGGCCAAAGCAACCCATTTTGCTTCAGCTACATTTAGTTGCTAGCAAGGGGAGAAGTACCACAGACGAAGGCTGGTAGAAGAGACATGCCAAGGATTGAGAAGCATGCTTGCGGGCACTAGTCAAAATTGGTTGAGTAAAATCATGGCCAGTGCAGAGGCTGAGCTCTTGTGGACTCCACTGAAGTGAGAAGGTAGAAAAGTAAAATAGTAAAATCTAAAAAATGAAAACAGTAAAAGCATGAGCAGAAAGAAGGAAGGAGGAACCTGGAGTTACAGGCTACCTACTTACAGAGAGCCAGAAAAAGTCTGATTTTAAGGAATAATGTGTCTGACTGCGTGAAGTGTCTGAGGGGTCAAGGCAGATGAGAAGAAAATAGACACTTGAGTTTTATTATGACTAAGAGCTCTCTGAAGACCTTGAACAGCAGAGCAGAAAGAAGGAGCCACAGACAACCAGAAATGGTCCAGAATCCAGAAGGAGCTCAACACCTCCTGTAAGTAGAAATAGATCTGCCTACCACAAATTTTATTTGTCCTATGGAGCCTTATAGTACAAGAATAGTATTTCAAAAATAGTATTTCATGACTGAGAAAAGCATCACAGTGGGTTCTTGCCTGAGAACACAGCCAGACTGCCTGACATTTACAGGAGATATCTCAAGGTCATTTATAGCACTCAGAGACTGGGCACTTTCAGTCTCTGCCTTTTGACTTCAGCTCTTGTTTCAGTGACATCCTCTGTTGGTTTGGGTAATGGTAAGTGGCAGACTGGCCAGGAGCTCCTGCCTCCTCCCGCACAGGGGACTCCATGCGCTTCGTCTAATTACACATCGGGGGCTGCTACGCTGTCCTTTGAAGTGAGCGTAAATCAGAAGTCAATTGTCCATTCTAATCAGATTTAGCCAGAATATATGCTACGTGAAGTTTCAAGTGACTAGAATTAGCTTACACACAGTAAACATTTCAGGTCTAATCTGATCATTTTAAGTGAAAACTAGTGAGTTTTCACTGCAGGGAAGAAAAAGCCACACTATAATCAATAAACAAGGAATGATCTGAGAGAGAGGACCAGTATGTCCGATTAATCATCCTACCAGCTGATCAGATTTATGATATGAAGCAAATTAATCACATGCTTTCAAAAAACTGGGGTTTCTACTATACACACCTTAACCACAGTCTTTGCTGTGGTAATGTGATTTATGAAGATTTCCTCTGAGACAGCAATGGGATACGTTTACAGCTGAAACATATACAAATATTCACCATTCTTTTCTAACAGCTATTGTATTAAGGTATTCCTGGGCACTTTTTCTTGAAGTGACTCTCTCTTGTGACTTGGCTGTACATTCTCTTTCTCAATGCTTACACATAAATGAGAAGATGTAACGTGGCCTCTTCACTGGAATTTGATTTCTCAACACGAATCATGTTCTCATCGCAATAATAAAAACAAGCTTTGTTTTGAGATTGATTTCATTTTTTTCTTTCCTTTGTTACTACAGTGTCTCCTTGTATGTAGTTTTTAGAAGCACTTTACAGAGATACTGCTTTTTTTGTTATATGAAGCATCAGTTTTCATGGTACGAACCTGTCCTCTCTTCCCTCGTTATAATGGTACTTTCAGGAAAGGGGAAAAGAAGGAAGGGAATGCCCTTTTCTAATATGATTTTTTTTTTTTTTTAAACCCTGAAGTATGGACACTCTATTGAAGGTCTTTTAGGTTCGTTGTTGTTGTTGTTGAACACAGATTGTATTTCTATATGGACCAAGCTCAATATTTCACTTCCCAAAGAAAGGTCAGAGCTGTACTCTGCTAAAGGGTACAGGCTAGCAATTTAAGTCCAATTTGCCTAGATACTATGCATTTTGCAAAGGGAATGTTTCAACAAACCCAAATACAACTTTTCAATAAACTCAAATGCAATCCTTAATACGAATCAAGTAGCAAAACCTCTCTGATCTGCTGGAGGCAGAGTGGATCTTTGTGTTCAAGTTCAGATAAGGAGAAACAGGTTTTTTCTTAACTAAACAATGTAAGTTAATGAGGCAGAGAGAAGGAAGAGGTCAAGAAATGGAATAATTTTTTCTTGTCTATAAGCAGGGCCAGTTCTCTAAATTTTCTCACATCAGCCCTTTTTGCTTGCAGTTAGTATACATTTCTCAATGTTATCCAGCCAGGATGGAAGTCAGCAAACCCTTTCCTCCTGAATGCCCTGTAACAAACCAAAAGATAAACTGATAAACCAACAAAACAGTTGGGAAACCTCTCGGGCATTGCAGCATTCATGGCAGACAACATCCACTTGGGTGTCTGTGCTTCACTGCTGGGACATCCATGTTACGAATAAAGGGATGGATTAGCCTGATGTGGTCCTGGTACTGCATTTGTGCCAGTGGATTCCTTACGGAGATCATGCAAAACCTGGGGATAAAGTTCAGTTCTCAAAGTGGCTCCTTCCTGTTTTCTCTGCTTAGTATCTTCTTCTGCTTTTTCACAAACTGCTTTAGATTTGTCAATATCTCTTTAAAGTTATTATTATTTAGTGCTGCAGTTTAAGTCCCAGTTTGATAAAAGGTCAAACTCGTACTAAGTGAGGAATAAACCATGGCCAGAACATTCTCTGCCAAAAATGAATATCTCCTAACAACAACAACAACAAATGTTATTATCCGTCTCTTACAGGGAAGGAGCTGAGGTACAGGCAGTTTAAGTGGTCTACCCAAGACTGCACAAGACTCTTCTATGACAGCTAGAACTGAACCAAAGAGATACCATGGTCCAGGAACTACCCCGTTTTTTCTTTCTCTATTGCCTGGAACAAGCTCATCCAAGCTTTAGTCCCCTTACACTGCATTCCCTTATCCATTTTAGTCATGTCTATTCATATCTGTTCACATTCTCCTGTACCAATTCAAAATACTGCTGTAAAAATTGTTTTCCTGTTGTGGCATTTTTGACCATGCCATTTTCCTCCCAGTTCTCTTTTTGAGTTTCTGCCTCCCCATCGCATCAAGCATACCTTCTTGCTTCATTTTCAAGGTTCTTCACAGCCCAGACCTTGCCTGTGCTCTATCAAGATGGCAGCTCCCTCCTACGTATGCCAGATGTAAGCTATCCTGGCCCCCTGTTCACTTAGGAGTGTCTCCCTCTCAAAATTCCCAAAGCCATTTCATTTCCTCCCTTCAAATCCCACCTTAAAATTCCTCTGGTGTGTATGACAAGCTTGGCGCTGCTGTGCTGCAGTTGTGCTGAGACCAGGACCAACCACAGAGACTGGTATCAATGCATTGGCTCCTTCTGCTCTCCCATCTGTCTGCATCTCTTGCTTTCCACTGGAAGCTCTTTGAGCGCAGACCATACTTCTGTCTCATGGTGGTAAAGCACCTAGAACAAGAGGGCCATGGTTCATGAGAGTGGCACCTATTTCTAAAGCAGGACAATAGTAAATCAGTGTCACGACACCAGCAATTAATTTAGTCACTAACACCAGAACCAAAAGCAATAAATCACTGCCACTGAGACCTAACCCCAGCGAAGCACAGTGAAAAACCTACCAAACATTTTTAATATATTGCAATTCCATGAATTCAACCCGGTGCAGGTTTTGCCTTTTTGTGACAGCATTGCAGTATTGGCTTGTGTTCAATATCGCATCCTTTCTAACCCCCAAATACTTCTGTGTGGTACTGCTGTTGCAGTCACTCATTTGAGGGATGATCTGTTTGACTGCTGAATATTCTAACAATAAGATAGCTTGTGGAAATAGAAGCTTGGCCAAAAGATTTCTCTTCTGAAGGCATCCTCTGCCAATAAACATCAGCAAAAGCTGTCCTGACAGGACAGATACATGCATGTTGTTCTCTGACTCCAATAAATCTGAAATTAAGTTGCCAACTTCACCGTTGGAGTTCAAACTATGTATAGGGGTCAGTTCAATGGCAGTGATGTCACAGCACTGTAGCACATAGGTCCTGTCATTCCCCAATAAGCTTTTTCCCCAAGTCGGGCATATAAAATCACTGACATTAATTTAATGAGTTAGTTTTCAGGAAATTAGTCTCACCATGAGTTGGATTATTCTGAACATATGGAGACCCAGTCTGGCTACGAAGTGTGTAAAAGGATGGTAGAGATTTGGGAACGCAGACTTTTTGGGTTGAGTGAATCTTGTGTTAAATACTTTAACTCTTCATACCACTGTTGGGACTGGTTTGTTGTTGTTTGGTTTTGTGGGTTTTTTAACCTATGGCAATGTCAGTCACTGTAGTTAACTCCAGTTTAGGTCTGTAACAAGGCACAGTGGAGGCCAGGGTGTATATATTTATGAGAAATAGGATTTATACGGAAAACCATAAAACATGGGAGCAGCCAGATCTTGGAATGTAGGCTAATGCTGAAGTTTAGTCATTTCTTTTAGCAATACAGGAAACCCTTAGGCACAAAAGATATTTGGGATCTGCGTGCATGTGATTGTCTGAGATCAGGGCCCACTGAACTCAGACGTCAGGGATAAAAATCTCAGAGGAATCCAAGTGAGTGAGAAGAGTTAAATAAAGAGGTTTTTGTTATTATTTTTTTATTATTTTAGAGCTCAACTCATGGAAGGAGTTAGGTGTCTAACTGCTGCATAATTGCCATCATAGAATTTAGGCTAAGCAGCTCCTCAGTTGATAATCAAATTCTGAAGGACCTGAAAATCTCATTTTTTTGTAGTAATAGTGCCCAGGATCAGACATCATTTGCCCATTGTGAATAACCAGTGTCTATCTCATCATTGTTCTTTGTTTAAATTCTCAATCAAGACATTATTATACCACCAACTCTGTTACCTGTGAGACTCATCTTCAAAGGTATTTTAGGGGGTGAGCAGGCTTGATGTACAGAACATTTTACCCTATAGTCTATTGATTAGAACAAATACCAGACTTGGGAGATTCAGCATCATCTCTGCCCTCTGCCTATGAGGTCTTCGACTCTTAGGAAAGAACCTGAACCACAACTGGAAGAAAGTGTATTTGGAGGAAGCCTTTAAAATCTCTGTCTCTCCTGTTAGAGCTCATTCCCTTTTTCAGGAGTAGTTGAGTAATAGTTGAGTAGTAGTAGCAGCTATTAATTGCAGCAAGCATTAGCATTCGGTTTCTTTCTCTTCCTGATTGCTGACTCAGCCTCCGCATTTGCAGAATCGTTCTCGTGAGCTTTATCTCTTGGTGGTCCAATAAATATTTAGGGAATCTGATCAAAGTAAAACAGCTTAAATGGGAGAACTTTAGAGCCTCTTTCTCCAGGATCCAGAGCTCCCCTTCAGGTCCTTTCTCACTTACTAGGCCATGGAGTCTTATGGCAAAGATGGGAACAAATGTCCCCAGATGGAAGAGGAATATGAGGCTGGATCATCAGTGAGACTGATGATTGTGTAACTATGGGGAAGAAAGAAGTGACATCAGAATTTCTCAGGACAACCTGGTTTAGGTGTCCAGTTCCCTGAAGCCTGGAGTTAGTTATATGCTTGGTCCTGATGGGCATGGCTCACCCCAGCCCTTTTCTTAGGATTTTTAGTTGACTACAGGGGGCACGAGCGGGGACAGGTCTCAATCCAAGATTCTTGGGATCCTCTGAAACAACTGGCTGCCTACCTAGTAAAAGCAATTTCAGCATCAGATGCTGTGTTAAAGCTGTTCACTTTGGACATATTTTCTGAAGCCTCACATTGTACAAGTTTTGGATTAGTTCTACCTCTGTGTCAAATGGTTCACAGTCACTGAAGTCATACAGGAATGTGTACTTTAAAGCTAGTGGTCATAAAACATTACTTTTTTCAATCTTGCAAATAGATGCATTTCCATGTACTTCAATGGGCCACATTTATTTTTTTGGCAAAGAATTTGTCCCTCTCAATTTTAAAAAGCGCTCAGGTATCATGTAGACGTGATACAAGGCATACAGCTGACACCACTGATTTTTCATCTTCCAGTTTACTTGATGCCTTTAAAATAAAACATAAATGATTCTTAAACACTATGCTTTCAACCAGCAGAAAGCTAGGGGATTGGTGCAAGAGCTCAGATGGGACAAGAGAAAAAGCTTACAATGATCTCCTCTAACTTCTTATTCCCTGAATCTACAGAAAACTGATATAACTTAAAGTCTTACTCACAACCATAATGTAAAATCAAAAGGGCCATTTAGTATCTTTTATTAAACACAAGGAAAGTCATTTCAAAAGAGGGGAGAGGATAAGTCTTCTGCAAGCTCACCACAGGCTCCCATTACAAGGTAGTTAACCAAGTATTTTTATTTCAGCATAGATGATAATTAATCAGAACTATTGTTCAGGTGCGCTGAAACCCGGCCATTTTCAGTGGTTTTGCAAGACTTGAAAAAGGTTGCCTGTACAACCTGCTGTCTTTTCAGTGCGTACCAGTGAAAGTATCTGTTACCTCAATGAGGAAGCTGTTAGACCCATCTCTGCTGTTTGTCAGGATAATTCAATTGATATTCTACCTAGAACCCTGCAGGACCACAGCTGCTGCAGTGGATAGACCTTCGTTAAGCCTTAAGTTACTGATTTAACAAGCTGTGCTAATGAAACAGGGTTTTAATGAGGTGCTTTTAGCTAGGCTTAATGTATTTTCCTCTTCATCTCAGCCCTACATTTCCAGAACTTTTTTACAATATAGCTTAGCAAATCCCTTCATTTTTCAACTAGAATGACCCTTGATATCTCATTTAATAGATGAACATATAATATTCAGCTATCCCAATCAACTTCAACAGTGGCTGTGTCCTTTCTCTAAGCAGCAGCTACTCACCAGGCTAAGAAACATGATACTGGACTGGAGGGCCTTTAGCCTGACTCACTGGTAGTTCACGTGTCCTCTGCTCACAAATTAGATTTAAAATGATACCTTTGATAAGTGATATGTCTCATCTTCCACAGTGCCATGTTGTAGCATTTAGGAAGCTGTGTCACTTTTTAAATGACAAATATTAAAATTATGTTCTTTGCTAGTAGTTTGCCAGAAATCAACATGTTTATTTATCAGCTACTCAGTTTTATCCAGATTCACATAGTCATTAGCAGACATAATGACAAATTGCCCCACGTGACCAGGATGTGAGCTGAAACCTCAAATAATAGTGAAGTAGTACACAGATCACCCAGCATAACTACCTTACTTGAAAGCTGCTCTAATTTTGTAAAGCAAGTTGTCAAATCGATGTCTCTGCTGTCAAACAAAAATATATTTTTAAAGGAATGCCTCAAAAATCCATAGAGGAGACGCAAGTGCAGCACGACATTTGTTTGATTTCATTCCTCAGGCGATGCCTTAAAAATTGATCAGACCACATTTAATGGAGAAATCATTCGAAGTCTAATTCAACCAACACCAGAAATATTTATGAAGAGCAGTTAAAAACCACTGATATGATACAGGAGGATACTTGTTGTAGTATTATTAATAGCTAGGAAGACACAGCTTCAACATATGATTTCTACAGGAACTCTGTGATGCATTTCCAGCAGCTTTTGTACAATGAGTTGTTATTAAAACAGCACAATCTTCCAAATTGCTGTTAGCTAAAGATGGGCTTTGTATGTCTTGATATTTATCCATTTTGACCTTTAATGCCTTTTACAGTAATTGTTGATCCAGTAAAAATCTGCTTTATCTGTCTTGCCCGGGTAGAAATATGACTGCAGGCTTTCACGAGTCAGCCCTATGGCAGTCTGTTACTTAATGTCATGTTTTTATTTAACTCATTCTTCCCCACATGTTGGTCCTCCCTGGTCTGTAATGAACTGAACTGAATGATTTGCATGTAAATGCCCAACGGTAATTAAACTTGCTGATAAACAGTGATTGCCATTCTCTAATACTACAGGTCTGTGTGAAATCTTCTCAACTGGGAAGCAAGCACTTTCTGGTCAGTACAGGGGGTTCTGATAAAGGCAATAGTATTTTTAGCTCTTTGAAAGGCCTTCTTGGTGCTCCTCATGTGTTTCAGTTACTCTTTTCCTCTCCTCCCTTCATTAAAATTTTACACATCCTTGCAAAAAAAACCCCAAACCCTAAACTAGTGAAAATGGATTTTTCTCTGAAGGACTGTTATCCTAGAGAGCTCCTACCAGGACTGTGGTTCAGCAGAACATCTCTTGGAGGCGCAACATCTACTGTTAGAAGGGAATTCTCTGCTATTTGAGGTAGGATGCGTCTCCTGTAGTATAAACTTCATGAACACAATGCACTCTTCTTCTTCACAGTTGTGCTAGCCCATGGGGCTGGACAGGAAGGCTCTCTGGGGTGGAGCTGTGATTATTTCATGCTTTTTCATACCTAACCAATGCCAGCAGTTGCCCATAGTAGAGATAAAGCCTTGCTCTTAGTCCCAGGACCACAGCTAAAAGACAGTTATGTACATTGAAACCTATATACATACACACACAAACGCACATACAAAAGAAAAATAATTGAAAGGCCACATTCCCAGATTCTTTCATGTGTCTTCTTGCTCTTAGCAGACTCAGCACAGCAGCTCGCCTGAAAGATGAGTAATAAGACATGGAAAAAATTAACATCCAAAATTTAACATTTTAAACTTTATACTTTGATCTCTTGTCCCTAGCTCTATACAATCAAGCAAAGTCCTTGGTATTGGGAGAGAAAAATGACCATTAATTGGCAGGAATTTTACGTACATGGGGATTTTCCATTTTGATTTTTCCAAAGGGCTAAGTACCTCCACGCACATTTCTCTTGGTGATCCAGGGATGCCACGCATCCAAATGTGCAACTTGCTTTGGACTGCACATAGAAGCCATTATTGCTTTGTTCAGAGAAATCTCAGCTGTGACAGAGCCTCACAGCCCTCTGGAGGAACAGCAGCCATGTTCTGTAGTGCTGTATGCTGGGGTATTCCAGATGTCCCTATCTTATATCCTCAATGCTATGAGAAAAAATCAGGAAGAAGGCACCAAACCTAAGCTGCAGACTGGTGACTGAAGGGTGGTCTATCAGTTCATCTTCTTGGAGTCACTGAGATGCAGGGTCTTGGAGCAGGCCAGATGCAGCGCACTGAGATGGAGAAGACTGAGCAGATACATGGCCATTATCACATTGCATGCCCCGGATTGTGTATGTTGCATAGGGTGGTGAAAATAGGACATGGCTCTCTTCCTTCCCTCGCCCCATAAATCCCTTAGTCCTTGATTTAATCTTAGGGCTGCCAGATCATTGATTAATGAACTCCATCCAATATTTCTTGACAACCCTGAAGCAAAGACAGAATGGATGGCTTCCCTTACCAGAATAACACTGGTAATTTTGACACAGATATTTGCTAAAAATAAATACAGCGTGGGAAAAATTTCCTCAAATGCACTGGAAAACTTGCCTTTCATCCTCTCCCCTTTCAGGATCCCATATCAAGTGAAGGCAGTCATTTATGTCCACTACCCTCGCAGAGCAACAGGTATCATCTACCCTCATCAGCTGAGCTTAGCTCTGCATGCAGAAGGGCAAGCAGCCACCCCACATGGAGCACTACTGGGAAACTCTGCAGTCCAGATGATAGAAATGCAACTTCTCAGAGGCCAACAGTTGCCTACAGGGTGACAGAGAGGGCGATGTGTCCCTAACCAGGACTCTGGGACTATTGTGACTCTCTGGGATAGTCCAAGACCCAGAAGTGTGTTGCAAAGTGAGAGTGCAACGAGAGGAAAGATGCGGAGGTTGCATTAAGGCTGTGAGGCAGAAGGATTTCCCCTTCCATGGGATATCCAGAGAGCTGAAGTCACGTCAAAAAACGGGGTCGATATAAACTCTGAGAGGAACACCGTGAGGAGAGTAGAGAGCAGAGAGCAGAACGTAAAAAAGGTATTTGCTCACTGAATGTTCACAGAGCGATGACAAATTGGGGACAAGTAGCTGCCGTGTGTGACATTGCAGGGAGAAATATTTTTCTTAGCCTTTCTATACACATGCTGTTATTTGACCTTTGTTGTTCCTCCCCAAAATCACTCTCTGCTGTCCTCACTCTCTAAAAATAAAAATTCTCCTTGTCTTAGTGGGAAATGTACCCATGGGAAGGGAATCAGGAATCAGGGAATGCGGGGTGGGGATTTTTTTGGCCATGTGTCATGGTGAGGGCTCCAAGCAATGATCTGTGAAATTTATGGCGAACAATCGTATATCTCAGTGTGGCCCTTTCTGCCACCAAGATCTCTCATGCGTGTATGAACTATGCTTATAAAACACATTTATTTGATTGGGCTAATTTGAAGGAAATTGCTGGTCCACAGAGGTAGGTCATGCAGGATTTATCCACCTTGTGGTGACTGCCTGTTTTTAGTGTAACTGGATAATTTTGAGTCTTTGGCAAGAGTTTCTCAGAATGTTTTTAATGCTGAAAATCATATTAATGTGTGAAGGGCTGAGCAGACAGATATACCTGTTGCTTGCACAGGAACAAGTGAGAGCAAGAGTCTCTCTGCACCTCTCTAATATGAAGGATTTTGAGAAGAAAATTCTACTGGGAATCTGATGTAGTCACCTTCTAACTGATCATGCTGTAAATATTAGAGACATCTGCGAATTTTTCTGTAGAACTGAGAAACAGTTAGGGGTGGATTAATGGACTGAATTAAATGTTGTCATCACTTGTAAAGTCAGTTTACTTAGACTGTAATTATAATCTGCCTGAAAGGATAAGAACTGCAATGTGGTTTCATGCACCGTAGCTGGGAAAGCAGCTAGCACAGGAGAGAGTGGGAGGGAAGCTCGGATTCTGACAATGCCCATCACCGTGGTGTGCTATTGCACAAAAGGGAAATTCTCCTCGAGCATAGCCAGAAGTGTATCTTTCTGAAGCGTAAAGATTTGCAGCTCTTCAAGTTTTAATGCTGATGAACACTTAGAATAGAACCAGCAATTTGCTGACAAATACTGGAAAATTGAGGTTTTGGTGAGGGGGAGAGAAAATAATTCACGAATGCTTGTTGAATTTTGTACTTTTTTTTTTAAAGTGTGTGTTACATCGTAAAATGCAAAGTTTTATTTTCTATCCATACTTTTTCTAGCAATAAAGACCTAAGGAGATAGGCAGTAAAATTTCATAAGGAATAAATCTTTTGTTATACCAGCTAGTACATCTAGAAAAAACATTGTGGAGCATATAAAAAGTGGTATATATTTAAAAAGTTTTAGACTAAAAGAAAATTATTTTAGATATCACTTTTGTTTTGCCAGGACCCAAGATGATCATATTTCTTTTCCATTTTGACTCAAATTACTTTTTACAATTATTAAATTCAATGTCAAACCAGAAACAAATGTACTTCATCTAGCTCCATACCTACTGTTTAACCTCCATGTTATTAATTCATAAATCACTGAAAAAAGGATTTTAAGAAGAATACTTATTTGTAAACTTGCAGTACATTTTGTTAACAGTTGTAGCCAAATAACAAAGACAGAGAATTAAAAAAGCTAAACAGATAATTTATAATAGCATTTAAAAAAAAAATTAAAAATTGACATATCAGGATAAGCCAAAATATTTATTTCATGTAGATTTCATTAAGTGAACTTTAAAAAATTATATTTCTTCCACAAGTGGCAATTATCCCCTGTAGCCAATTTTTCCAAACCAGATGAGTAAGAAATTATTTTATTCACTACAGACTAATACTACTGTTTTTGCTCATTAGTATCTGATCTAAAGTCGTTTAGATCTGTGCAGTTCCATGTTGAGCATGTTGTGTAGTTTCATGTCATGTTTCAGCGGGAATTTTCAGAATTATTAGGGGTTTCTTCTTAATTCACCAAGGTAAAGTTTTCAAAAATGTCTTAAGCTACTTTTGCCAGTGAAACATAGTAACCCTGGATGAACCCATTACCTTTGGAATTTTTCTTGAGCTTTTTTGTTCCTCTTATGTTATTTTTGAGAGGAATCAAACCAGGAAGTTTTGTTCCAGCAGCCCAAATTCACTGTTTCCTTCCATACAGATAAGCTGAATCATCTCCACTTTGTTTGTGAACTGAGAAAATTGTTTGATGATAAGGCTAAGTCAAATAAGAAAATATTTAATCAAGTGTATGTATGTTGATTATACACTCTGAAATAGGTTTATTTAAAGTTACAAGCTTCATAATTTAGAAATTTATCAATGCTACTAAAATTAGGATGTCTATGTTATGACATTTCTCACTTACTGTAACATTTCCCTCTCCCTTCCTGCGGCCCTGTATGTTTGTTTGGAACATTGTGCCCTGGGCAACACCAGAAAATGAGAGTTGGACCCGCTTCACAGTAAACAGTGAAGTGACACTTCAATGACAACTGAAATCAAAGAACTGAAGTCTGAATGCCAAACCTTTTGGCAAAGCAAAGGAGAAACAGCTAAGACATAAGCATCTGGTCCCAAATCAGTGCAAATGTATTAATGATAATGAATAACAATGTATTTCATTTTAATTTTACCAAAATCAGACCAATTATGAACTAGGGCCATGTAATCAGACACCAGCTTTATGGGTCAGTTGGTGTAGGGACAGTGACTCAACCCATGACACTTGGTACAGCTTTTCTTACCTACAAGTCAAGAGTTCAGCCTCTGATTGTTTTTATGTGTATACTATCCTGGAGACCTGCACCTGCACCTATACCAACTCTTTATTGTTCAGTGCAGGGATACTGAGACCTGGAAGCAGTAATTTGTCATACAAGCATTCTCTAGATGTTTGTCTAAAAGAACATTACAATAATTCTTCAGGCCTTTAGCAATGTAGACACAAAGTGTAATGGAGAGAAGAACACATTGGCCTGCTGCTCTACGTTCACTTAAAGCCTCCAACCCTTAGAGTATATTTCCTCAGTTTCCTTAGTTTTCTAATAGATGAGGACATTGATGATTCTTATCTAACCTAGATAAAATATTGCTAACCATTGACAATTCATTGTTAACTAGGAATAAGAGAAAGACTGCTGTTGGTGGGAGCAATAGAGGTTGCTGCCCTTGTCTTCCTTTCTCATGAAGGGAAAGAGAATGACAGGAAAGTAGGAGGATTTGGGGAAAGGACTGAAAAAATGTGCAGATGAGTCAATCAAGGAGAGATCATGGATTAAAAAATATATTGGGAAGTTGCTCTCCTCCTTGAGATTGACCTGAACAGGTATTACATTGAGCCCAACCTTGGAGAGGCAAAGAAATAGTCCTTGTGCCTTCAGTTTCCAAATAAAACCTACGTGTTATTAAAGAAGCTGAAACTTGGATTGCAGTACAAGGCACGTCTCTGCCTGGAGGCGTTGGAAGTGGTCTAGCGCAGCAACAAAGTGCACCTGAACTGTTGCAATGTCTAGGCTTAGTCTGCAAGTCTGAAGGAGCCCCAAACTTTAGTTGCTCTAGGGTTAGGTCAGCAGTTGACTAGCTGAAGGGATGACCCAAGGAAATGTGGGAAGCCGCTGAACTACAAGAAGTAAATCCTCTACGACTCCATGAATCTGTGGCAGAATATCATTTGGAGATTCAAAGTGGAGGGAGAATATCAAGAATGGTTGGTAACGCACATAGAGAGTCTGAACTTTAATAAATTTGGTAAACGATGTGTAATTGTAATTTTGTCCAGGATTACTCCTCCTGTACACTTTGCATTTCCATCTGGCTGAAACATTTATCACATGCCCAAGCTATGAAGGCATTTTACATTAGAAATACCTATTGTCCTGAAAAAATAAAGGAGAGTTTCAGGTAAGAAGTCACAAGATCTCCAAGAGATGACTTCTGTAGAACAGCTATTCCAGGCAGATCTCTGCAGGCACCCGTTCCTTCCATATTTATCAACCTGTAAAACAGCAGTCTCAGCCCAATACCTGGAGGCAGGACCACTGGTAGACCATGATGTACAATACAAACTCTTCTTCTGAAAGAAGGTGACTGCACCATGCCATTGGTTTTGTTTACAGGCACCTCAAGGCTTCCATGAATATTGTTTGTTGGGTGTTTACAGCTGAGGTTTCAGTTGTGGCTAAATATAGTCTAATAGTTCCTTCATCCTCACTCTGCATCATGATATGGCAAGGCTTTTGAAGAGTAAGTAGGCCATCCAAAACAAAAGCAGAAAATTAAATTCAGCATCCTTAATGTATGGTGTTTTCCGAAGCTTCTGTTACTTTCATGACATCTCACCAGAGCTATTTATGTCTATGGGGAGTTAAGAAAAAGATCACATATTGTACAGAGAGCACAGTGTTAAATTTATGCAAAGTGAAGAAAAGTGTTATCTCAAAAAATATTTATTTCATAGTTTTTGCCTCGAGGATTGTGCTTTGTTATGTCTTTAAGGAGAGCAGTGCTATATTAGCATCAGGTTTAAAATTCTTATAAATATTAAGAACATGTTTAATCTGTAACATTTATATAAAGCAGTACATCAAGCTTACCATATTGTGTAGAAAGAAAGGAAACACCTTTACTGCACCACTGCCTATTCTTCAGCTAGACTTAAAAATTAGAAACAGAAGATAGCTAAAAGAAAAGAAAGATGTTGAAAGGAAGCAGAAAGATGCTGCACTAGTTTCTTCAGTATTTTCTTTGCTTTCACATGAAATTTAATTCCTTTGTAAGGGGCTTGAATAGTTACAGCAAAATTGTGGTAGTTCAGGTTGCAAAGGAAAAACGTCTGTCTCTGCAGCAACAATAGGTTGTTGGTGTGTGAACAGCTACTGTCTTTGGATGGATCCCTCCACTTACTGTTAAAATACTCCCTTGCAAAGGACCTTTTGCAGAAATGTTCAAGGACATCAAACAAAGGATTTACGTGTTAAAAAATTACAAGTTAAAAACAATCTTGTCTCCAAGGATATCTAATTAAAATGCATGTATCATTTTAACAGTGGAGTGGTTTGGTCTTAAGTATCAACTTGCTTTGCTCTTCAGGAAAGTGTTTTAAAGGGAACTCACAGCGATAGGCTGACCTGAAGTGAAGTACTCTCCCCCAGTCCTCCCCGCAACCGTATGGATGGCAATATCTTGAACTGATTACTAACAGTGGGAGCGTTGGTAGGTGTCAGAGCGGAACAATTTTGTTTTTATAGCCCAGATCATCTGCATGTAGGCATAATTTAACAAGAAGCAGCCAAAACAATTTCAAAAATATTAGTTGTCTAAACCTTTTTTGTTGTTGTTGTGGATTTGTTTGTTTTTTTTTTTATTTTCAGGAATTTTCATTCCTTTATATGTCCCTTTGTACAGCTTCCATTAATGTCAGATGAATGCTTCATGCATAATTCCTTTGGTTTTCTAAATGGAAGCAGAATTCTATGTTGAGACTAGTTTTCCCAGTGACTTTCTTATTACGAGTCACTGAAGGTCGGACACTGCCTCTTCGGGGGTCACTCATGTGTGTAGGCATTGTCACAGAAAAAGATGCCAGGATGTAACCTCTACCCATAGAGGATGTCTCAGAATATTAAATACGAATGAACTTGGATTTCTGCTTGACCCAGGCCGGCTCTAGTCCATCCTCTAATATTCACTTTTCTCTGAAAAGAAATTATCATATTCTAGCAGAAACAAGGCTCTTCCTCCTGCTTCTCACTCTCTTAATGGAATACAAATCATAGACCCTACCTTTTCCGACAGACGGTTCTCTCTATTTCGTTCTTAAAAAACAGGAGGGAGCTCCCACATCTTCCTTGGCAGGCTGTGCAGGTGCCTGGCTAAAAAATAACCACCAACACAAACTCCAAGATTTTTCTTATGATGCAGTCTGCTCAGAAACTCCCCAGGTTTTCAAGCCCGGCCTCAAAACCAGTTGTCACTCCAGCTTTATGCATGTACAAAGACTGTCAAATGCCCAGCTGTCACACAATACTGCTAAGATTTAGTTTATTGGACTGCTCTCTTTTCTTTTTTTGATTGGTAAAGCCTGAGACATGGAGGAGGGGGATCTTTGACTGTGTTCAGTTTATTTTGTATACTATGAAAGAAGGATGTAATTCATTTTTTCTCCTCATCCCTAGGCTAAGGATGTAACATGGGAGCTGCCCTTGAGTACATTAGCTGGCAAAGAGCTGGGGAATCGTACCCTTTCTTGCTATTCTTTGACCCTGTAACCTTCCTACCCTGATGTTGTGCAACCCTAGAGAGCAGAATAATGTTTCACTCTTTTACAGCTCATGGTGTTCACTGAGTTTAAGAGTGGAACTACATTTTTCTGAGAGTAAACAGAAGGCATGAGAAATTTTCCTCCAATCTGGTGTGTTTTCAGTGTTGTTCTTTCCGTTCACTGTGAGACCTAGTCACCTCTTGCACTTGAAACCATTTTAGCTCCTCACTCTTAATTTTTTAAAGCAATATACATTCCTTCTCTCAATTATTTTGTTTTTCTGCAATATGTTTAGAACCTCTTTTTTTTTTTTTTTAAGTTTCATCTCTCAGGAGAAGAAATAATCCCTTTTAGGCTTTGTTTTAAGTGTTTCAGAAACTCAGAAATGCGATAATGCCCCCTCTCTGTGTTTCACCGTGGTACCGTTTTAAATGCTAAACATTTAAGGGGAAAGATCAGCAGCACTCCTAATGCAGATGCAGACCTTTAGGAAGCACATTAACACAAGCTACTGCTCTCAGGGCTTGCAGATTTGAACCCTGTCGGAGTTTATCTGCTGCCAGTTTCATACTATGGTTTGACATTTCTGGTCAAGAGGGGTGCCCTTGTGAGTCCTGAGAGGGGATGAATCTGAAAAGACAGAGAGGAGCATATTGTCTCCCTACAGCAGTACACTGCCAGCTTCCACTGCAGAGATACCTGTTACCAGCAAGACATTGCTTTGAGGAAGCTCATCACAGCATGATCTTACTTGTGCCTGCAGTCGCAAGCCGTCAAAGCACAGCAAGAAAGAGAGAGATGGCAGGAAGCATCAAAGGGGCACTGCTAAAGACTGAATAGGAATGAAAATAAAAGCTGCAGCCAGTGTAACTCCCTTCCTAAAGGGAGGGAGCAGAAGTGCAATGTAAGAAGGAGTGGTCACAGGAGACCTCAGGGCCAATTAATTCCTCCTGTAACCCAGCTGTTACAATAGGCTGGGAACTCAAGTGAGAAAATCATGAGAAAATTGCTATGGTGCACAAAAGATGCTTGTAAAACACTGCAGTGCCACGTCTCAAAGCTGCTGGGGGGCTGAGATATTACATTGCATTTTTTCCTGCTTTAACAGATGAGCTGTGGAGCTCAAACTCTTTAGCACTGCAAAATCCACATCTGCTTTCATACATACTAGGGTGACGATTGTGTACGAAGCCAAGCCTATCAGGCCAGGCACATGGATCTGAAAGGGGCAAGGAGACAGCTGGCAGCCATAATCCACGTGTTTGTCACCACCAAGCTAGGTTGCCCTGTGGTGGGTTGACCCTGGCTGGATGCCAGGTGCCCACCAAAGCCGGTCTATCACTCCCCTCCTCAGCTGGACAGGGGAGAGAAAATATAACGAAAGGCTCATGGGTCGAGATAAGGACAGGGAGATCACTCAGCAATTACCGTCACGGGCAAAACAGACTCGACTTGCGGAAAAATTAGTTTAATTTATTACTAGTCAAATCAGAGCAGGATAATGAGAAATACAACCAAATCTTAAAAACACCTTCCCCCCACCCCTCCCTTCTTCCTGGGCTTAACTTTACTCCTGATTTTCTCTACCTCCTCCCCCCCAAGCAGCACAGGAGTATGGGGAATGGGGGTTTGGGTCAGTTCATCACACGTTGTCTCTGCCGCTCCTTCCTCCTCAGGGGGAGGAGGACTCACACTCTTCCCCTGCTCCACCATGGGGTCCCTCCCACGGGAGACAGTCCTTCATGAACTTCTCCAACATGAGTCCTTCCCACAGGCTACAGTTCTTCATGAACTGCTCCAGCGTGGGTCCCATCCACGGGGTGCAGTCCTTCGGGAACAGACTGCTCCAGCGTGGGTCCCCCGCAGGGTCACAAGCCTGCCAGCAAACCTGCTCCAGCCTGGGCTCCTCTCTCCCCATGGGTCCACAGGTCCTGCCAGGAGCCTGCTCCAGCGCGGGCTTCCCACGGGGTCACAGCCTCCTTCGGGCACGTCCACCTGCTCTGGCGTGGGGTCCTCCACGGGCTGCAGGTGGATATCTGCTCCCCGTGGACCTCCATGGGCTGCAGGGGACAGCCTGCCTCACCATGGTCTTCCCCACGGGCTGCAGGGGAATCTCTGCTCCAGTGCCTGGAGCACCTCCTCCCCCTCCTTCTTCACTGACCTTGGTGTCTGCAGAGTTGTTCCTCTCACATCTTCTCACTCTTCTCTCTTGCTGCAACTGCTACTCCCCTGTAACTTCTTTTCCCCTTCTTAAATATGTTATCCCAGAGGCGCTACCACTGTGGCTGATGGGCTCGGCCTTGGCCAGCGGCGGGTCCGTCTTGGAACCCGCTGGCATTGACTTTATCGGACATAGGGGAAGCTTCTAGCAGCTTCTCACAGAAGCCACCCCTGTAGCCCCCCCGCTACCAAAACCTTGCCATGCAAACCCAATACATGACCTCACTGTCTGAGAAGAGAATACGAGGACCATTTCTCACTGGTATAAGAATGCAGCTGTTTGTTTGTCTTCCTGTGGTTTAGGTATCCATGAGAAAGCCATTCCCAGGAGTAAGTTCCATACTATTTTCAGTCCATCCTAGGTGCAAACTTGAATACTTAGGTCTAACTCTTACGCCAGTCAGGGATTCCTGCCCCACTTACATCAGCCTTCAAGCCACACATCCCTGTGACAGGAATTGAACTTCACTGGGATCATGCAGATGATCAAGGCCCGAGACCAAGGCTTGGTACAGTGGGACTAAATCTACTCAGCTTTAGAAATTGAGAGACAGTCGCAGGTCAAGTGTACCCAAAGAGTAAGTCTCAGAAAGTTTTTCACATTGTAAGTGCCACACCATAGATGACCACCCCTTTACATTCCTGAGCCTACCAGGAATTTGAACAAAGGTCAGAAAATATGTCTCCTTCTGACCCTCAGCTAGAGCTTTGATTCCAGAAGACTCCACAAAACCCCAAAGAGACTTTGCTATTGATATTGGTTTTATGTGAGAAGCTGTCAAAATTTGTGATGGCAGTTCTGCTAGGCAGACTGAAGAGACTGCCTGCAGGGTTATAAACAATAATATAGGTAAAAATAACTCCCAGGAAAATAGAGTAAAGGAGAGAGCTTGGTATGAGCACTTCAGAAACAGAGGGAACCAAAGAATCATTGAGATGCTAAGGGAAAAATGAGGAGCAAATATGAATATTTGGAAAATTTAGGGAATAGCTGAGAGTCCATGGATTTGTGAGAAAATGGACCTAAATACATTCAGATAAGAAACTGGGGGTCTCCCAAGGAGGAAGAAAGAGAAGCACATAGCCATGCTACTTTCATTTTTGCAACCCTAACAAATAGGCAAAAGAAGGCATTTCGTGTCGCTGTCATAACAATATGCTTGAGGTTTCCTGTTGAAAGCATTTGTGCACCAGTTCTGCAAGATACTACGTATTTATTGAATGTATTGCAAAAGTAAGTCAGTGTCGTGGTTTAACCCCAGTCAGCAACTAAGCACCACGCAGCCACTTCCCCTCCCCCCTCCCAGTGGGGTGAGGAGGAGGAAAGGGAAAAAAAAAAGTAGAACTCGTGGGTTGAGATAAGAACAGTTTAATAACTAAAGTAAAATATAATATTAACAATAGTAATAATGAAATATAATAATAATAATAGTAATGAAAAGGAATATAACAAAAAAAGGAGGGGGGGGGGGGAGAAAAAAACCAGTGATGCACAATGCAATTGCTCACCACCAGCTGACTGATGCCCAGTTAGTTCCCGAGCCACGATCCACCTCCTGGCCAACTCCCCCCAGTTTATATACTGGAAATTTGGGGATCGAACCCACAACCTTTTTGCGTTATTAGCACCACGCTCTAACCAACTGAGCTAACCACTGGGCATGATGTTCCATGGTATGGAATATCCCTTTGGCTAGTTCGGGTCAGCTGCCCCGGCTCTGCTCCCTCCCAGCTTCTTGCACACCTGCTTGCTGGCAGAGCATGGGAAACTGAAAGGTCCTTGGCTTAAGATAAGCGCTACTTAGCAACAACTAAAACCTCAGAGTGTTATCAACATCATCCTCACACTAAATCCAAAAGCCAGCACCGTACCAGCTACTAAGAAGAGAGTTAACTCTGTCCCAGCCGAAACCAGGACAGTCAGTCACTTGGGCTAGTGCTTGAGGCTTTAGGACTTCCCTTTGCCCTGAAGTTACACAGTGTTAAAGAGGACCTTCATGGATTTGACACTGTTTACAAACATGACTGTGAGCATGGCTGTTGCATTAGTGTGGACCCACATGGACTTTGGTCCTAGACCAAACTAGCTGTTGCCATGTGCTATGGTTTAACCTCTCTTTGCAAGATCTACAGCAACTTCACCGTCGCGATGTAATTCATTGATCATGGGATCACCGAGATCATATTCAAAGTCAGAAGAACTTTCTAATTAAGTAAAATCTTTAAGCGTTTGCCTGATTTCAAGAGGATTGTGTTATCAGGATTGTATACAGAGGATGTATTATATTAGACTTCATCCTGCTCTTCCCATATCAAGAGATTTGGATTCCATAGCAGGAATAAGCTATTGGGATAGCTTATGGAGCATTTATATCATACAAATTTCATGCTCTTTATCAGTAAGAATGAAAATGTATTCTTAACTTCAATGAAGCTGTATTCAGGATGAGCTGTCTGTCTTAATTACCTTAGACTGATTCAAAACTGCATGCCTTCTGCGAAGTCCCATACACATATGCTTATATTTAAATGGACATTTAAACTCTGTTATAATCAATGGCATTTAAGCACATGCTTAATGTAAACACAAATTTAGGTGCTTCCTTGAATAAGGGCAAATTTCCCTCCTCTGTTTCAGGAGGGAATACAGCATAACTCAGGACAGTAGTGATATTTCCCAGCCCCGGTCATCATTCTGACCCCTTTCTTAAAGAAAATCTGCAGAAATGGTTCACCTGCTCTTGCAGCAGCTGCTGAATCTCTGCAATTTATAAGCCAGTGTTTTAAAGTAAATCAGCACCAATTTTAGCCTGTTAACTCTGGCAGTTAAGCAGCTGGGGCAGCCTATTTAGCTGTACCCCAATGTGCTGGTTTTGGCTGGGATAGAGTTAATTTTCTTCATAGGAGCTAGTATGGGGCTCTGTTTTGGATTTGTGATGAAAACAGTGTTGGTAACACAGAGATGTTTTCGTTACTGCTGAGCAGCGCTTACACAGAGTCAAGGCCTTTCTGCTTCTCACCCCACCCCACCAGCGAGTAGGCTGGGGGGCACAAGGAGTTCAGAGGGGACACAGCGGGACAGCTGACCCCAACTGACCAAAGGGATATTCCATACCATATGACATCATGCTCAGCATATAAAGCTGGGGGAAGAAGAAGGAAGGGGGGGATGTTTGGAGTGATGGCGTTTGTCTTCCCAAGTAACCATTACGCGTGATGGAGCCCTGCTTTCCTGGAGATGGCTGAACACCTGCCTGCCGATGGGAAGTGGTGAATGAATTCCTTGTTTTGCCTTGCTTGTGCGCGCAGCTTTTGCTTTACCTATTAAACTGTCTTTATCTCAACCCATGAGTTTTCTCACTTTTACTCTTCTGATTCTCTCCCCCACCTACTGGAGGAGAGTGAGCAAGTGGCTGTGTGGTGCTTAGTTGCTGGCTGGGTTTAAACCATGACACCCAAGAAGGCAGCTACCTCAGGAAGAAATGTGAGCATGGAAGGTGGTGGTGAGGCTAACCAGAGCCACCCCTGCTGTACGATCCCTGTCTCCAGTTCCTTACAGTATCATTTTCCTGGGCTCTGTCTTGAATCAGAACTGCGAGTTTTACACTTTTGCATCTAATAAGCCTGAATATTAAATCAAAATGCACAGTCACTTGTCAAAGAAAACTCCGCTCCTGTTAGCTCTCATCAATCTTTTCAAACTGTCTTTCTATTGAGATCTCTCTGCTCTGATGTGCAAAAGTCAGACGCAGAAAAAGGTGGATGAAAAACTGCCTCCCAAGTGCTTTTATGGCTTTGAAATTATAGTTTATTTTTCCACCTTATTCTTCCACTTTGTGATAATCATTATTATCTCTTTTTCCTACATCTTTCTAACAGAATGACATCATTAATAGTTGAGCAAGTTTTCTGCTACCTATTATTCCTCTGCACTTTTTAAGGAACAACGTTTATTTAAAAATTCAAAGTGGCAACCTCCATCTGTGGCTCTGTGGGGCTCAGGGCTATAAACATGGAGGTTCCACTTTGCTTTTCATTTTTAAGCATGATAAAATACAGCTTATTTAGGTCATTGCACACTTTTTTTTTTTAGTTTTCCTTTCTTGTGAGGGATACAGATTCAAAACAAAACTGTTTGCCACTGACTTCAATCTTTCATGCTGTATTGCACATGAATTACAATCCACGTATCAAGTTTTTTCGAAGGTTAACTATCACCCTGGTATTTGAACATCTTCTATATAATCTGGAAACCTGGTAAGGGTTAATCTAGGTCAATCTACCCAGCATGAGAAAAGCTGTGGTCTTATCGCAGGTTAAAATAGCAATGAAAAACAAAAAGAAACAAACAGTAATAAAGGCTTTTGTTTGGTTTGGCAGGATACTCTGTAAGGGTTTTGTCATGAGCTGCAACTGCTAGTTAAAAAGCAAGCATCCTTGTCTATACAGCTTTTTTAACTGGAGTTAATAAACTGTAGTGAGAAGTCCATCTTTATTAATTTCTGTATAACAGTGTAGATGTACCCCACCTATGCCAGCTTTGTCATCAGGAACAAAGCTGAAGGTTGTTGAGGAGAATGTCTTTATTTACTTTGTTTCACAAGCAAGTAATAAGCACAAGTCGGCTTGCGCATTTGGGGGAGTTGCCATGAGGGAGCAAAGTCAAACACATCAGTTTGCGTTTTGCTTGGAAAGAGACTCAGATGATGTTGGCCCTCCTTGTAGCATCCTGCAGCCTCAGTGCAACTCTTGGAGCCTACAAACCTCCCTCCTGCTCAGTCAACAGGCCGTCATGCCCAGGCTGCATTACAAAACCCCCAGGTGTACACAATAAAAGCAGGAACATTTGGTAGAGGACAAATCCCAGCCTGTGGAGTGTCATGTCAAATGAAGAAGACACAGGAAGAAGCAACGCTCCCCAAGTCAGGTAAGTATGGCCATTAGGAGGCAAGGCCATGAAGACCTGTACAATGATATATTTAAAGCAGGGAGGATGATGTGGTCACCCTAGACTGTTCAGCTGGCAAACCAGCTGCATTGCTCACCAGCCTTTGAGCCTGCAGGGCACAGTGCTTTAGTCCAAGGCGTTCCATTTTGAAGGCCTCATAGCAAGACCTGTTTTCCTGTGCTCCCTCCCCTTCTTGTCTTCATTGAGATATTATTTTTCATAAAAAAAACTGCTGTATTTCTGCATTAACTTTATACTGCCAAGGATTTTTGCATTGATACATGTTGGAGCTGGTCTTTAAAGTAATGATAGCAAGATTTGGCAACAGGAAGTGTTTCAGAAGCAACTGGATCTGCCTTGGCACACTTCTAGTTTAAAAGATACCTCACTGCAGTTAATTAGCTGGAATCTGAGAGCTTCCAGAAGGAAAGTTTTATGAGTTACCTCTTTCCTCTGGGAAGGTATCATTCAAGCCAAATCGCTGTTAACTGACATATTCAGTCTTGAATTCTTTCAACTCAGCATCCACCCAGACTGTTTTCTCTCTTCAGATGAGAAGCGCCTGTGGAAAGTTATGCACTTTTATCCACTTCTTTCTGATTCTTTTCATTTATTTATCTCTTTTCTGAGAAAGAGAGAAAAAACATACATTTAATGTTGATGTCACTGCTCTTGACACCAAAGTTTTCACTCTGCCTGCAGAACAGATGGAGAGTTATAATGCCAGCAGGGCAAACTTCCCCCACCACACAGTGCATCTTCTTTTCCTCATTAAAGCCAGCGGAAAGAGTCTCCTGAATACCAGATGCGTAAATGGATGTGCTGGCATCAAAAGCATTTCCCCACTGCCCCTCCTCAGGGGGAAACAGTGCCCACTATTACCCGCACACGAGAGTCCTCTCCTCGGTAATATCAGCAGTAGAGGAGTCTCCACTCATCAGGACTGGTGCTGACTTCCTGCTAGCACCTCTGTCAGGAAGGTTGTCTCAGCCAGTACCTCTTCTGTAGTCCTCCTCCTTTGATTCTTCTGATTTGTAGGAAACTTGGAGCAGGTCCTGAGAAGATGGGTTAGGCTCCAAGCCCATTACTACATCTCATTGCCCACCTGAAAAGAGGCGAACTGCCTGGGAGCTCTCCTCTGTCCTATGACAGCTCTGCCAGGACCCCATGTGAACGCAGGTGAAGAACACCACTGTTGGAAGGGCTGCAACCAGCTCCTCTTCTCCAGGAAGAGTCGTCATGCTGCCTGCTCCTCTGGACACTGATGTTTAGAGAGTTGGAGGGGAAGCGGAGAGAAACGTTTCTGCTTTCTTCTCCTGTTGCTCCTCCCCTGATTTACTGCAACAGGCGCAAGCCTAACCATTATGGCCATAATGGTAGTTCCATATTTTTCTCCTGACCCAGGAAAGCAACGGCTCATGTGATTTATGTGAAAATTTAACGTTTCCTTTATCCTTCAAGGATCATTCAGGGCTTTTTAAGTTCAAGTCGTGTAAGCCATAGTTGCTGGGAGATTCATCACTTGATAAATAGCCATTCTCAACAAAATGATTAATAATAGGATTGATATTGTCAGTGGTTCTGTTTCATGCTGTACACTTGCAATTGTGTTACCATTTTGCTTTGGGTATAGGATGCCTCTTTATCAAACCACGCTTCTTCCTCTAAACCTAGGGAGTATAAGATATCGTTGCATCATAAATTTTTAAATATACCCTGTTTGAAAGCAGACTGATTTCCTGTCTGACTTGCTCATCTATTACCTAGAGAGGATGAAAGTGAAGTTCGTTCTTGTTATGTAACCTTACCCTGATCTGATTATTATGCATGGAACCACATTGCAAGCACTTCAGTGTGAAAAAACTTGGGAAACTGTTATAGTAAACAAGGAGAAACTAAACGCATGGATTGGATTCCATCAGGAAATCTTAACTCTAAAATCCACAACCCGTGGTCCGAAATGTCACACAATTAATTAGTGTTTAATTTATGCAGAAACTCATCATGGGTGTGAGCAGGGATGAGCAAACTGAACAGAATTAAGCAATTCCCTTGGTTATAGGCTGTATTATCAAAGAACTTTGGACATGAACCACAGCTCCAGAATTAAGCTGGGTTTTCAATTTCCCAGTGCAGCAGAGAAATGACATTTTTTATTTTTGTTTTTACTCTTTTGCCTTGAGTAATTGGAAAATTAGGAAGGGTCAGCAGGGAAAGAAAACATTTGCAAGCTGAAAAGTAATGATTTAATATGCTAAACATCAAGAAAGACCTCATTTTTCCATGCCCCAGTCAGCATGCAGCCATTTATTTACCCCAGGGCTAATGAGTAAAAGCATTACTAGATGAGAGCTGGTGCAGCTCATGCTCTCTTTGCACAGAGAAGAAAGGATAAGCATATCCTGTATTCTGCAAAAGCAGGTGTTCGGATCTTCTCAGGTTGGCTCTGGTTTCTCAGCATTAGTCCCTAGCAAAAAAAAAGGGCAGGAAAGGGACGAACTCACTTGTCTCAGGGCAGTGTATGTATGTCCTAGATACCATTACTTTGCAGGAACGATGTCTCAAATTAGGACACACTCCATATTTGATTTTAAAGTATATAAATGTAATCAAATGTAATCACCCCACTCTCTATGTTATAGGTCTGTAAATGCACTCAGAAGATGTGTTCAAAGAGAAGGGTCTGTGCATTGGTCTATAAACAGAACGGGAGACATGATTCAGTTTCCTTTAAAGTCAAGAGGAAACTTTTGACTCAGTAAAATGAGGGCTGCCTTAGGAGTACACATTGCTCAAACCAGGTTAAAATATCTTCCAGCTGGTTTCATACTAAAGGTATTGATTAGATTTTCCATTTTTTGATGCCTGCAGCTTAGTCACCCACTACAGATAACTACACGTAGAAGCCTTAAATTTGAGTTAAGGCCTGCCCATGAATTGATAACAGTTGTTGTCCATGCCTGATGGGATAAACTAAAGCATTTTAGCCGTAAACCAACTACTAACTGATAACAGGAGCACCTGCACCTGCAAAGAATAAGAACAGTAGTTAGGGTAAGAAAGAATTATCAAACATTTCCAGCAAGATGCCTATTCCTTCATCGTGATCTACCAGGTTGTGGGGTTTTTTTATTTTGTTCAGGAGTATGATACTGAAATTGCAGCATCAACTGATTGACTTCAGAGATGATATTTTTATTATTTTTGAAATGGTGTGGAAAGTATATTTCCAATTTGAATGTTTGTCTCCTTGTAAAAAATAATTAAGTTGTGGATTTTGATTGTGGATTTTGAGAGGAAAACCTCCCTCCACACATCAGTGAGCACGCACCTGTCTTTAAAGATATTTGTACCAGATTTAAAGATATTATTATTATAGGGATTTTACAAACATCACGAAAACAAGTGTGCCAAATCTGGGCAATTAAAAAATAAGATAAAATTGAAAAGAAAACTACGTGGGGTAAAATAGAGGGATGAAAATGGCTGCGTAGTTATAATGAGAGCATAATAGTATCCGTAGTTCTTGTTTGGATTAAATTGATTCTGAGAGACATACTCTAGTTTTCACTATTAGATAGACAGACTTAGTATAATAAGATTGATAAGATATCTTAGTTATGGCTGTTCATATTTAAACATATTAGCTTATTTTAAAAGTTAAACAGAACTTGATTGTAAGGAACAATGTGGTGGGTTGACCTTGGGTGGACGCCAGGTGCCCACCAAGCTGCTCTATCACTCACCCTCCTCAGCTGGACAGGGGAGAGAAAAATACAATGAAAAGCTCATGGGTCAAGATATGGACAGGGAGAGATTGTTAACCAATTACCATCACGGGCAAAACAGACTTGACTTGGGGAAATTAATTTAATTTATTATCAATCCAATCAGAGTAGGGTAATGAGAAATAAAAACTAAATCTTAAAACACCTTCCCTCCACCCCTCCCTTCTTTCTAGGCTCAATTTCACTCCCTATTTCCCTACGTCCTCCCCCCAAGCAGAACAGGAGTATGGGGAATGGGGGGTGCAGTCAGTTCATAACACATTATCTCTGCTGCTCCTTCCTCCTCACTCTCTTCCCCTGCTCCACCATGGGGTCCCTCCCACGGGAGACAGTCCTCCACAAACTTCTCCAATGTGAGTCCTTCCCACGGGCTGTGGTTCTTCATGAACTGCTCCAGCGTGGATCCTTTCCGTGGGGTGCAGTCCTTCAGGAACAGACTGCTCCAGCGTGGGTCCCCCGTGGGGTCACAAGTCCTGCCAGCAAACCTGCTCCAGCGTGGGCTCCTCTCCCCAGAGGGTCACAGTCTCCTTTGGGCACCTGCTCCAGTGTGGGGTCCTCCACGGGCTGCAGGTGGATATCTGCTCCATCATGGACCTCCATGGGCTGCAGGGGGACAGCCTGCCTCACCATGGTCTTCCCCACGGGCTGCAGGGGAATCTCTGCTCCAGTGCCTGGAGCACCTCCTCCCCCTCCTTCTTCCCTGACCTTGGTGTCTGCAGAGTTGTTTCTCTCACATCTTCTCACTCCTCTCTCCGGCTGCAATTGCGCAGGTTTTGTTTTTTCCCCTTCTTAAATATATTATCACAGAGGCGCTACCACCGTCGCTGATGGACTCGGCGTTGGCCAGTGGCGGGTCCATCTTGGAGCCAGCTGGCATTGGCTCTATGGGAGATAGATAGGGGAAGCTTCTGGCAGCTTCTCACAGAAGCCACCCCTGTAGCCCCCCCACTGCCAAAACCTTGCCATGCAAACCCAATACAAACAACAAACAAAATTTCAGATAAATCAACTTTGAATTTAGAAAGACCTACAGTTCAGGGATCATTGAAATGAAAAGTTTCTATTCCTTTTCCAATAGTTCTTCAACAAGAAAATGATTTTTTTATGAAGAAATGGGGATTTTACAAACTCTAGCCAAATCAGTTTGCTCTGCTTGCATTGGCTTTGCCAACATGTATTCAGGAATCATCACTTAGCAACAAAGCAATATTGTTCCATCATACGCTTTTTTAATGTGCTAATATCAACAAAACAAAAATGCAGATTAGCAGCAACATTTGCATTTCACACAAAGTTCATATGAAATCATCAACAGGATGGAAATGTCTGAAAAAGATCATCTGGTAGACTGTGTAGATTGCATCACAATTATTAACAGTGACCTCTCAGGCAGCTCAGTTCACCACTGGAAGTTCAGCTTCTTGTCCACACCTTTTGTATTGCTGTGAGCTGAATGTAAGGACAAATTAACAGATCGTTATGCTGTATAATTTACATTAAAATTTGCCAGTTGTGCTTTTTAGGGATGAGAGAAGGTAGGAGACTGAGAATCAATTATTCTGCATTTTAGAAGAGGTTTGGAAGGGCTTAAGCCTGGATTTCTCTGTGGGCAGAGCATGGTGGCTGCTGCTGAGCATTTGGCCGCGATCGAGGTCGGGTGAGTGCAGAAGAGATCGCAGCCAGCAGATAAGTGATCAGTAAGAGTCACTGACACCAAAAGCGTAACTTAGCATTTATTTCTTGGTTTATCTTCGCTAGTCTTTGAAGCTGCCCTCTAGATTATGTCTGCTCTCCCCTTTGACAGTAAGCCTGAAAGTTAGGACTGGAAGGTGCCTCTGGAGAGGAGAAAACCCTGTGCACGTGAACAGGCTTTCATACAGGAGCCTGTCCTCAGACAGACTGGTGACTTCACAGGCAGTGAGGTGAAGATGAGGAGATTGTGTTATGCATGACAGCCGAGTAGCTGACTGCGAAGGGTTGTGTAGACATCGTTGCATGTAGCAGCACGGTCGCAGCAATACAACAAAGCCATCGGTGACTGAGGAATGTTCCAGTATGCCAGTGCTAATTCAATTTAGGTCATGTGGGTAAAACAGAGTGAAAATGTGTCTTTATTTCTTTTCTCTGACATTTTCTGCTCTGTCTTCTTTAACAGAAGACTGGGTTACTTCTCACTGGAGCATAAACTGGTACAAAAGTGCCCCTAAGTCAGCTCCGCACTGCTCTGGGAACAAGGTGAAGGATTTGTCTGTGAGTGGAAGCTTTGAAGACCCTTTTGGACTCTGAATAAATAAGAAAATCTTGGTAAGTCTTAAGGGAAGCTGAGGAGTGTCCTGGGAAGAGCACTGATTTTGTCTTTTAACTTGGTACCCTAACATTTAGGGAAGGTTCCAAATGTGAATTTTGGGATTTTTTTGATGTGTCTGAATCACTAGGTTGAGACTTGAGGGAGAAAGGTCCAATTCTCAGTCTGTCATAAAATTCCTGCTTGATTTAGGATTAGCCATTCAACCTCTGTGACCCAGACCCTTAGCCATAAAACAGAAATAATACTATTTTTTGTCATTGTGTAATTTCATTGTCAGTGTCATGAGATTGGGACTAGCTCTTACTAACCTTTATACAGCTCATTGCAGACCAAATACACAGCACATTCATTTCCACATAGCCTTATTCTTTCCTGTGATGTATATAAATAGCTGATAAACATAGAAAGGAAAGAGGTTTGGCACCTCTTGTAAACTGAAATTCAGGATTCAGCTGTTGAGCTGAGCCCCTGGAGCCGAAGCCTTTAGCATGCTTTCAGGTCTACTCTACACTTGCTGTCTTTTTCTTTTTAATTCAAACTCTTTAATTCAAGCACTGACTGATGTAAGGATATGTAGTATGTAAGGACATCTGGTTAACAGCTATCAGCATAAGAGACAAAGATAACAGACAAAGATAAGATGCAGGAAAAATAATAAATTAAACACCTAGATATACAAGCCCTAAGGAAAATGGGAGATAATAAACGACAGCAAAGACCTGAGCTCTCAGGTCACTGGCTGAGGGGACATTGAACAAATGACTCGAGCCTTTAGAGGGTTCAACCAGAATTTTGTAACTGATAAGAAGGCAGCAAACAAGTTTCCCATGTGTCCCACAAGAAAGAGCAAACTGATTATGGGATATTTGAGGGGGCTTGTGGGGTTGCATAAAGCCGCTTATGGAATGCTTTGAGGGAATTCTGGGAATGCATGAAAATTATTATGGGACATTTAGGGGAAGGGCCAAATGTGAGAAAGGGAGGGATCAAGGTGGATTGGGGTGGAGCAAGCATGGAAAATGGAGAACTGCAGTCTGTGCTGTCTTCTTATTAAATCCTATTCCCATTTTCATAGAATCATAGAATAGTTTGGGTTGGAAGGGACCTTTAAAGGTCATCTAGTGCAACCTCCCTGCAATGAGCAGGGACATCTTCAACTAGATCAGATTGCTATAACCCCTGTCCAACTTGACCTTGAATGTTTCCAGCAATGGGGCATCTACCACCTCTCTGGGCAACCTGTTCCAGTGTTTCACCACCCTCATTGTAAAAAATTTCTTCCTTATATCTAGTCTAAATCTACTCTCTTTTAGCTTAAAACCTTTACCCCTTGTCCTATCGCAACAGGCCCTGCTAAAAAGTTTGTCCCCATCTTTCTTATAAGCCCCCTTTAAGTACCAAAAGGCTGCAATAAGGTCTCCCCGGAGCCTTCTCTTCTCCAGGCTGAACAACCCCAACTCTCTCAGCCTTTCTTCATGGGAGAGGTGTTCCATCCCTCTGATCATTCTTGTGGCCCTCCTCTGGACCCTCTCCAACAGGTCCATGTGGTTCCTGTGGTGAGGGCTCCAGAGCTGAACACAGTACTCCAGGTACTGCCAGAGTGGAGTAGAGGGGCAGAATCACCTCCCTTGACCTGCTGGCCACACTTCTTTTGATGCAGCCCAGGATACAGTTGGCTTTCTGGGCTGCGAGCACACGTTGCCGGCTCATGTCCAGCTTTTCATCCACCAGTACCCCCAAGTCCTTCTTCGCAGGTCTGCTCTCAATCCCTTCATCCCCCAGCCTGTATTGATACCGGGGGTTGCCCCGACCCAGGTGGAGGACCTTGCCCTTGGCCTTGTTGAACCTCATGAGGTTCACATGGGCCCACTTCTGGAGCTTGTCCAGGATGGCATCCCATCCCTCAGGCATGTCAACTGCACCACTCAGCTTGGTGTCATCTGCAAATTTGTTGAGGGTGTGACCTTGCTCTCTATGTGATTCACGTATGAACTTCAAGCTGGACTAGCCAGCCAGCACCTGGAAAGACCCAAGCTTACAGCTGATGGCTGACTAAGGAGCTCAGGGTTTGCGCTTAGTTACTAGAGAGTTAAAAGTGTGTATAACCATCAGTGAACCTCAGTCCTGGTCATCTGGAAAGGAGGAATAGTATTAAGCCATCCGTGTTCTTCGTGCCTATGTGAGTGCTGTTGGGTTTTTGTGGGTACTGGTAAAAGTCCTGCTCTCTGTGTTGGTTGGCATGCCTGGCTGTGTATCTGCTCTGTGTGGGTTTTGATCTTTGATACCTGCTCATCCTTGCTGCTTGCTGGACCTACAGATGGCAACAGCGGCAGCCTCGCCTATGGACGGCCAAGTCAAAAATCCCTGGGTCCCACAGTCCAATGGCTTTGGCATTCCCTTAACAAGTGAAATCCAGAAGGCAAAGGTTGCTATTACCCTAATAAGAGGTTACGCCCTCAGCCTTTATTTTAACTGTGGTTTTGGACTCGGGAGGAGCCTGTGTTTGGAAACCTGAATCTGGCCCTGAAACAGTTAAGCCCCTCAGGACTTCCTCAGTCAAAACATGGTGACTGGCTGACTACACAGACACAAAGTGCAGTGCTGTTCCACATACAGTCTCATTTGATATATATATGTTTTTAAATAGATAAGCACTTTTGTTTAAGAGATGTTATTAAAAAAATTTGACTTAAATTTCTGTATGGGTTATCTGTGCCCAGGTGCTGGCAGTGGGGCTGCAGGCAGGCCTCTGTGGGAAGAGGCCAGGGCTGCCCCATGCCGGACACAACCGGTTCCAGCCGGTCCCAGCCGGCCAAACTGGCCCCACCGCAGGACACAGCCCAGCCCCTCAGCCAAGCTGGGGGCGCCTGGGGAAACCAGGTTTCAGCAAGGGCCAAAGGCGGCACAGGCAGAGGAGGAGGAAGGCAAGGAGGGAGCAGCAGCAGAGGGAGCCCGAGGGCGGAGGAGGAGGGCAGGAGGTGGTGCAGGCCCGGAGCAGGGATCCCCTGCAGCCCTGGAGAGAGCCCGCTGGAGCAGAGACCCCCCCTGCAGCCCGGGGAGGGCCCCACGCCGCAGCAGGGGGATCTTTCCTGCAGGAGCTGCGGCCGTGGAGAGCCCAGGCGGGAGCAGGTTGTCCCTGAAGGACTGCAGCCCGGGGCAGGGCCCGCGCTGGAGCAGGGAGACGTGTGAGGAGGGAGGAGCGGCCGAGAGGGGCTGGGATGGACGGAGCGCAACCCCCATCCCCGCCCCTGCGCCCCTTGGGGGGAGAGGAGTCGGCAGTGAAGGGGTGAAGGTGGGCAGGGTAAAAGGGGGTGGTAGGAAGGTGTTTTAATGTTTGTTTCTCACTAGCCAAATCTATTTTGATTGGCAATAAATTAAATTAATTTTCCCCAAGTAAAGTCTGGTTTGTCTGTGATGATAATTGGTGACTGATGTCCCTGTCTTTATCTCTGCCCAAGACCTTTTCCACCCTATTTTCTCCCCCTGTCCTGTTGAGGAGGGGGAGTGAGAGAGTGGCTGGGTGGGCATTTGGCAGCTGGCCAAGGTCAACCCACCACAGTTGTATTATAGTTTAGTAATATAATACAGAACTCTGGCTAGAGAATAGTGGCTTGCACAGGATTCTGTAACTGTGTGATCTTGGGCACATCATTACCTGCCCACAGACATGCATTTCTGCATCTAGAAGAGGTCCTGGTAGATCTGAACTACTTTAGGTAGTGTTTGAAGATCTGCTGCTGAAAATGGCTATATAAAAATAGGATACTAATAATGTTAGTATCTTAACAGCACTGGTTTTGGTTCTGGCTCAGATTAGAATGATGTAGACACATGCATAAATGAAGAGGTGTTATTTTGAATTTTCACGTTTCTGAGTGCTGAATTCAGGCCATCGGTTAGATCAGGGCCTGTTTTATATGTGTGTCACATGCCCTTGTCCAATGAAATGCGTTAAACCCAACAAAACTAATTGTCCGTGAGTAATTATGCCTCAGTAGGACTCAAGGTCATACATCCTGACATGAGTGAAGTGGTTTTCATAGCCAGTGAAATGAGAGTCACCTTGAGGTCATCTTCTTGCTGGTTTAGAGGAAGTGCATGATTAGTGACAGTATTTGAGTATATATACTGTGTATTTCTTCGTAAAGAGGGAATAATCATGCAGAGCTGAAAGGATGGCATACTTTCAGGAGAAAGAGACCTGCAATATCTTCTTTTAATAAAAGAGAAGAAAAAATAGAAAGCATATTTTCCTAACACCAGGTGTTATAGAAAGTTTGGCACAAAATTATCTTCCTTGGCACTATGTTTAACATTACAGAACTGCAATTATGAGTTTTGTTAAAGGCCCAAACATCATACTGATCATTTCCAGATTGTTATATTAATCAGCTGAAAGCATTAAAAAAGTTGTTTGTGCCTTTTTATTTCTTTTTATCACTATTTTCCCGCTCCAGCTAATTGCAGTCTCTTCCTTGTCTACACATACTTTCAGGCTCCAGCTCCTTGCTAACAATTCTGTTTTTTAGATTAGATGTAGCATTCTTTTCTGTGCACAGAAGATGAGTCTTTTTCATTTGGGATGACCTTCTTTCTGTTTCCATTAGTTTCATGTATCGAATTAGAAGACAATACATGGAGTTGGATGAACCAATGGTCAGGTGCAATGCAATAAATCTCATAGACCTTTTCCAGCTATAATTTGACTTTTGGAAGCACATACATCCTCACATAGTAAACAGGAAACTCAGATGACTTACTCTGCTGCAAACATGTTTTGTCACCTTGGACTTACTGTTGCATTTCACTCTTCCTGCTTTTTTTAGACAGTAAAACGGTGACAGCACTTATAGTGTCTACCTTATAGAAAAGGCATGAACAAGATTCTTTGAGACAATTTAAATACAGTAGGATTCCGCAGTCATTATTATAGAAATAGCCTGAACACTTTCTGTACAGAAAAGTTGTTAAGCCTATAGGTATAATCAAACAAGACTCTGGATCTGAGAGTAGACAGCACATATGTTAATGACAGGAAACAGTGAATCTAAACATTTTGGTTTCATAGGTTTCATAGGTTTCATACTTTTTTAATCCATCTTCCTCTCCATCTCCTGAAATTCCCATTACTAGAGCTCACATTTGTGTGTTTCCTCAACCAGTTTTATCTTACCATAATGAGACCAGGTGCTGGAGGATGCTCCCCTCTCACAGCATCAGTTGCTTCAGAGCAGCAGCGAGTGGCCTGTGGCCTCTTTGCAGGGCTCAGCTTACCAGCTTCTGATTTACAGAGAAACCCCTTCCAGGTATGAAGAAACTGACAAAAAAAAGGAAAACAAAGGGAGGAATTCCAGGTAAAGAACAATTAATTTACAGTCTGTTTCCTTTGTCTTTGTGTCTCTTAGGTAGATTATCCCATGTCTAATAACCCAGAAGTTGTGTTTAAAGCTTTGCCTGCAGCTTAATGAAGATGGCAAAACTGGATTCTCAGAGCTTTCAGCTTTTTCCCTGAAGAGGGACACTGTAATTCTTTCTAATTTAAGTGAAAATAGCCAAGAAGTTCAGGAGTGGAGTGCAGAGGACTGGCAGACATCTCCAATAGAAAGACAAATTAAAAGTGTCCACATAGACCATAAGAAAGGAACCTCAGAAAGGAGCAGGAACATCTGCTCTGGGGTTCTTGGAGAAGTTCTCATGCAATGTCCTCTTCGCTGACTATCTTGTCTGCAGCCCAAGACACGGCTTTTTTTAAAAAGCCATCTAGAAGACAGGCAGGCAGGCAATCTCTCACCTTTATGTCAGCTTAGAACATTGAAAGTCACAGCCATTCCAGTGAAAGCCTCTTAACCAGGCCCTAATGTGGCCCATAAAAAAAGTAACAGAGCAACAAAGTCCAGGAATAAAGAAATCTACAAAGCTTAACTGCCTCACAGGCCAGAAAACCACAGCTTAAAAGAAGGCCTTCTCCACTAAGGGATGTTAGTCAGTATGGTTTTTTCTCTTTTTTTCCCGATGTAGAAGACCCTTTGTCCAGGAAACATCAGGCATCTAAATACTTGCTTCTGTCAGTAGGCTGACTAACTACTTAAGACTGCCTGAAGGTAGTCAGACTTTTACTTTATTAAAGAGACAAGGTCTTTACAAGGTTTTTAAGGAAGCTGTAACTTCTTCACATACGGGAAAAAATGCTTTATCCTGAGTTAGGGGTAGGAGAGATAACTTCCACAGAATTGCTGAGGTTGGAAGGGACCTGCGAAGATCGTGTAATCCAACCTCACCTTTCTCAAAACAGGGTCAGCAAAAACAGGCTACTCGGGCCTATGTCCAGTCGTGTTTCAAATATCTCCAACGGTGTCAACTCCACAGCCTCCCTGGGCAACATGTTCCAGTGTTTGATCACCCTTACAGTGAAAAAGTTTTTTTTTTTTTCTTATGTTTAAATGGGATTTCCTGTATTTCATTTCAGTTTGAGCCCATTGCCTCTTGCCTTGTCACTGGGCACCACTGAAAAGAGTCTGGTTTGATCTATTCTCCCTGCTCTCATGTATTTATACACATGGATAAGGTCCCCCCTGAGCCTTCTCTCTCAGCCTCTCCTTGTATGTCACATGCTCCAGTCCCTTAACCATCCTCATGGCCATTCACTGGACTTGCTCCAGTATTTCCCTGTCTCTCCTCTACTGGGCAGCCCAGCACTGGACGCAGCACTCCTGATGTGTCTCACCAGGGCTGAGCAGAGGGGAAGGATCACCTCCCTCAACTTGCTGGCAATGCTCTGCCTAATGCAGTCTGCTGAATTACGCTGAATTGTGTGCAACTTGGTGTCCAGCAGCATCCTTTGCTCTGCCAAGCTATTTTCCAGCTGGTCAGACCCCAGTGTGTACTGGTGCACGGGATTATTTCTCCCCAGGTGCAGGACTTCACATTTCCCTTTGCTGAACTTAATGAGGTTCCTGGCTGCCCATATCTCCAGCCTGACTGGATCCCTCTGATGGCAACACAACCCTCTGGAGTATCAGTCACTCTTCCCAGATTTTTATCATCTCCAAACTTGCTGAGGGTGCACTCTGTCCCATCATCCAGGTAATTAATGAAGATGTTAAACTGTACTGGCCTCGGTATCAACCCCCAGGGTACTTCACTTGTGACTGGCCTCCAACTTGACTTTGTGTCACTACTCACAGTGCTTTGCACCCAGCAGTTCATCCAGTTTTCAGTCCACCTTGCTGTCCATTTATCTAGCACTTACTTCATCAGTTTGTCTATGAGGACGTTACAAGAGACAGCATCAAAAGCTTTGCTATAGTCAAGGTAGACAACATCCACTGCTCTCCCCTCATCCACTGAACCAGTCATCTCATTAGAGAAGGCTATCTGATTGATTAAACATGATTCCCCTTCAAAAATCCATGCTGACTACTCACAATCACATTGTCCTTCATGTGTTTGGATATGGTTACCAGGAGGATTTGCTCCATCATCTTCCCAAGGATTGATTTAGTAGCGATAGGACGGGGTAATGGTTTTAAACTAAAAGAGGGTAGACTCAGACTAGATATAAGAAAGAAATTTTTTACAATGGGGGTGGTGAAACGCTGGAACAGGTTGCCCAGAGAAGTTGTGGATGCCCCATTGCTGGAAGTGTTCAAGGCCAGGTTGGACGGGGCTCTGAGCAACCTGATCTAGTTGAAGATGTCCCTGTTCATTGCAAGGAGGTTGGACTAGATGACCTTTAAAGGTCCCTTCCAACCCAAACCGTTCTATGATTCTATGACTGAGGTGAGGCTTCCCAGCCTTTAGTTGCCTGGATCGTCCTTCTTGAATATAGGAGTGATATTTGCTTTCTTCCAGTCCTCAGAAACATCCCCTGATCACTGTGACCTTTCAAAGATGATTGAAGGTGGACTCACAGTGTAGTCAGCCAGCTCCCTCAGCACTCATGGGTGCATCCTATCAGGTCCCAGGGACTCATGTAGGTCTAGACACTCTAACCTGGTCCTCCTCTACTGAGGGTAGGTCTTCCTTTCTCCAGACATTCCTTCTGGTCTCAGAGGCCTGGGATTCTTGAAGAGCTGTCTTAGCAGTACAAACCTAGATGAAGAAGGTAATGAATACCTCAGCCTTTTCTGTGTCCTTTTTCACTGGGTCTCTCTCTGATTCAGCAGCGGTTCCATATTTCCATATCATTGCTGCTGATATACCCGTAGAAGCCCTTCTTGCTGCCATCTACATTCCTTACCAATATTCAGCTCCAGGTGGGCTTTGGCTTTCCTAACTAGTCTAGAGCTAGAGCATTCATTTTTTGCAGGTGCTTGGATGACCCATCCACCTTTCAAAGGTAGTGTGCCAAATGATGTTTTTCCTTTCCCAGACAAGAGGTTAAATGTGCCCATTGAGACTCAGCAGAAGCTGGGACATACTGTCTCAAAGAGGCAAGATGCAGCCAGTATTTTTATCAATAGTATCTGGCCTTAATGTGAGGCACCACTGCCTGCCAAAAGCAAAAAGCAGGGAGACTGGAGATGGGAGCCATGGCATTCCACAGAGCTCTCAGCCCAGATTTCCAAATCTCCCTGCACACTGTCTTCACCACTTGTGGTCCATACTGCTGATCTAATTGTGCTTCACAGCTTCTGGTGAAGGAGTTGCCACGCCATGACAACTGCTCTGAGTCCAGTTCTCTGACCTTGCTCATCACACCATGATGTACAACCCTTAGACTGTTCATTTAGGTTTTTTCAGTTTGGAGTAAAGACTTCTGCTTGCAAATGTTAAGTACATGTCATGAATAGTATTTGAAACACAATACAAACGTGAACAGCTAAGGAAATAGTGCTTTAACACGACTACTTCAGAGAGATCATAAAGCATAAAAAAGAAGCAATAAAAATGGCACACTGTACAGGACACAGAATAAAAACCAACAGCAGTGAACCTTCTCAGAGCTTTGTCCACTCTCCCATTCCCCCATTCCTCCACCCAAATGCTACCATTTAAGGTGTTTCCGCACAGGCAATAACTTCTCTTAGGTTTAAGTCTGTCATGGTATGCTCAGGTCCCTGGTATCTCAACACTGGCTTGTAGTTTGGATTATTGCAAATAGAGAGAAAGGGTGTCTGGTGCCTTGTAGCATGAAATACTGGTCATAATTAAAGAATAATTTCATTTCCATTTACAGAAAGGCCATGCAGGAGCAAGCTGGGAAATGTTCAGTCAATCAGCCATAGTTATGAGTCACTCAGCAGCCTAGCAGTCTCGCCATTACCACTCAGCAGGTCCAAATCAACACAGTAAGTGATACAAAGAAAAAACAGAAAGGAGAGAAAAGAATGGTGGTAGGAGAACTGTGGTATAGGATGTAGTAGCTGATGAAGGATGATGATGATGAAGCAAGAGGAAACGGATACTGGATTTTGTGGGTTTCATCACATTATGATCAAATAGAAACACACAGAGCTGGGCCTATTAAGGAATGAAAACTGGTAAAATTGTGAGTAAAACGTAGTAAGGAGGAGAAGGTGGGACGGAATGAATTTGTTAGATCTGTGTCAGGTAGAAAGGGAAAATGGATCAATTTTCTTTTCTTGTTGCAGTGGGTTTTGCATTGATTAAAAAAGAGGAGGAAAAAAAAGAAAAGAAAACCCAGCTGCCTAACAAAGCAAATGGTCTGAACAAAGAAAGGTGCCAAAGGTACTTCTGTCAAAAAGCTCCTATTAGACCCGGCAGAAATCACAATCCAGCTCCACAGGACAAAGGAAAATGAAATTCACCTAGAAAGTAAGAGAAAGAGCATGAAATTCCACACCACTTATTGCACAAGATCCTGTTGGCATTTTACAACCTTCTCAAGAATTAACCAGTCTGCATACTTTTGTACGGTGATTTCATTTGATTTCATTGTGGAAAAGTAGATCTGATACCAAGCAGTTTCCAAATCCTGTTAGAGAGGAAATACATAGCCTAGCTCATGTGAAGAAGTCAGAGAATATGTTGTGGATACAGCTCCTGTGCATGAGCATTTGGATGATTTCATTTTTTAAAAAATTGTCTCTAATGCAATTCCTTGTCATTCTTTCTTTATGCCTCATGCTATGGAGCTTCACTCTTTGTACACAGCTGTCTTAATTTTCAAAGCTGTCATTATTCTGTATGCTTTGGCCAGCTGAAACTTGATGGCAATGTAGATGGATTCTGTGAGCTAAGAGCTGACCTGCTTACAAAGGCTAGAGCAGCACCATATAGTGCCAGAGAAGAACTCAGATGTTAGAGAACAGCTGGAGATAGATAGCATTTAAATATCTCTGCTCCAAAAGCAGATGGTCCTTAACACCTTGGTTAGAAGTAAATCCACTGGACTAACAGCTCCTGGCTGAATTTTTGCTTTCAACTCTTGCATCCAAACTGAACAGTCCAAACATCTGTCTGTCACATCAGCAATCAGCATCCTGAACTGCAAGATGAGAGCAGGGCAGTGACAAGCAGTCCTTATGTATGATTGAAGCAACAAAACTAGGTAAGTAAAAAGGCTGGGGTTCATCCCACTAAAGTTTTATCATATACAGTGTGGATATCTATATTGGAGCTGACTGTTCACCTTTTGAAGTATCTGTATATAAAGTAGGTATGTACTTTAGTATGAAATTAATCATACTGATTACAAATGTAGTTGCATGCTACTAATTCAGATGAACATATCTATCTTTTATTTGACAAATGCTACTGAAAATAACTAGATGGTATAAAAATTTCCCATAAAAGTATCAATACTTTCCTAGGAAGTGCGTAAGAAATACCATGACATTTTTAAGGAGAGAACTGATTAGTCTTTTCTGGAAAATAGCTGCACTTAACAGTACTGCAAACATTCAAAATACATCTGTGACATCCCCGGATAGTTCTCTTCTGCTGTAGGAGGAAAAATATCTCCACACTGAATCCATGCTATTGTTTCATAAGTTTATGAAAGTTTCATATCCAAGGATTGGCCAGGCAAGACATAAGGGCAAATTATGAGGAATGCTTAGCTCAAAAGATGTAACATCTTAAGCTCAGGTATATGAGAAGCTTATTAGGATGTAAGAAATGAGGATGAAGAGAGGGCAGGGGAGGAGAAATACAATGAGCAAGACAAATGGTGGAGTCATTACTCATTCTGAGCCAACTGGGGTGATAATCAATTCCGTCTCTGCCCCTGGTGAGAGATTTGAGCAGGATGTTAACTTTGGGCTCACAAAGATTTGGCTTCTGTCAGGGAAGCCCAGCTGACTGCACAGCTGGGCCATGTTACAACCACCTGAGATTCCTGCCCCTGTTTGCACTGATTTTAGTTCTTTGCTAGTCTGGCTTTTACTCTAGTCCTTTGATTCAGTCAGACTGTGCTCAGTTGGAAGCAGGAGGATATCTGGATTAATGATGGTCAAAGACTGAGCTTTCAAGCCCTGCTGATACGTGGTAGCACTGGGAAAGTTATGCTGCTTAGTCTTAGTTGGCTCTGTCCATAGTGTGGCTAATGACACTGACCATGACGGAATAAAATGGAAAACGTTATATGAGGCCTAAGTAGTATAATACCTGTCTTGTTCCCAAAACCAGCTGGGATTGATTTGGTTCTCAGCATAATTTGGAGTAAAAATTATGCAAGAAATTATGAAGAACCTCAACTTCTGGTTGTGATAGAACTGTCCCAAAAAAATGCTCACTGGGAATTTTTCAACAAAACAATTTTTTTTTTTGCTGGAGATTTCCTTTTTTCTTTTTAATTCTGGTCAGGAGTGTCTTAGTACATCAGCTTGGAGGAGTATGCAAGGCCTTCCCTTGATGCTAGACATCTGCCAAAGATGGAGTAAAATGTAAACTGTGGCTGCAGGGTGTCTGGTATATAAAATGGAAACTACCTGAAGCTTTATAGTGCTTGGCTGCAACTAACAGAAAAGATGAATAGCTTGCCTGAGATCGATGACAAATCGATAACATCATGGCAAGATGAACATGCAAATACCTGGCTGGTGATCCATGTGACATGTAGACAGGAGATGACCGATATAAGCATGAACCATGGTAGATTAGTTTTTCTGGACAAAAAAAAAAAAAGGGGGGACAAAACACCAAGGAGACCTATCAAGACACCTGACTGCCAGTTGGAGAGGACTGCCAGTTGGAGAGAAGAGGACCCTGTCTTTGCTGCATGTCGGGGGCAGAGGAGCACATATGCTGTCATATCCAGTCAGGGTACCCCATGTCATTGGCAATCGCCCACCACCATCAGCATTGATAACCTCCCTAGTTACTGGGAACATGACTTCTCTGATGTTGCCACACTGAGTGGATGACGGACAGTGGTGGTTCTGTCTTCACAGGGCAGCTGGTGTGCAAACGTGCCAGCAGGGCTTGTGTTTGAATGATTGTGCCTGTTCTTGTGGTATACACATTAGGTGGGATACTGTTTGTGTATAACAAGCACTCGTAATAAGATTATCAATAATAGTTGGAACATTGTTTTATGTAATAAAGGATGGTCTAACTCAATAAATATTCCTTGTGTTTGTCGTCATCTGAGTCAACCATCAGTCTCTCTGTGGAAATTGAACCTTCATTCCCAGAGCTGTAATAGTCTGCAACAATCAGGAAGCGTAAGACAGACAGTGAAAAAAAGCCCTTAGAGCAGGCTTGAGTTTGTTTCAAATCAGGGCCATCTATCTGGAGGAAGATGTTACATTCTCCAGAAAACATAATTAGCCCCTTTGTGGTCCTGCTTTAACATTCCATATTTATACGATGTGAGACAACTCTAAGCAGGAGACTGCCTGCCTGCCTGCCAGACACCGTAGCTTGGAGATGAGCTGTCATCTGGGAGATCAAATTCAAGTCATGCAGAGAAGGCATTTAAACCATTATTCTTGCTGTGTATTCTTAAAACCACCTGTCAGAGCCATTTAATCCTGTTAGTGCCCTCCAGGCCTGGGCACCAACTAGGGTAATTCTCTTGGTGTATATTTTTGCCAATAAAGTCTGAAAAGCCTTCTTCATGAGAAAAAAGAGAAATGTCAAAAGTTGATGATTTTCACAAAGTTTAGTTCTTGCTTTCCAGCTAGCCTTAGCTATGCGGCTACCAACTGACCAATTTAACGCAGCATCTCAGATGATTTGGGCTTCCCTGCTGGTGTGAACAGCCCCCCAAAAAGCAAGGGTGTTCATTCTCATCAGCAACTTCTGGCCAAAAGGGCAACCTTAAACTTTTCTCCTGCAATTCATCCCTAGCAAAACTGCCAAAATGCTTCTTTGCAGGTGTTGCTTCATCTTCTGGGAGTTTTCACTGTGATAATTTTCCTTTGTGGGTTGCATTTCCACTTCCATTTCCTTGTCTTAGGCAATTACAGACACCTGGTTTGACGAATGCATTGGCTGTTTCTCACAGTACCTCCTGTAATAGTTTTGCTTGTCGACTGTGGGTTTTAGTTTTCCTGTGCTACCACCTTAGCATAAGGATAGATAGGAGGGTTAGGGACTATGCAGGAGGCAAGCAGCACACACTTCACCACTCATGCTATATTCACATTGAAGCAAAGTGCTCATAAACACAATTTCTATTTTTATACCAGGTAGAACTTGTCGATGGTGCATTTTAATGTAATGAGGTATTACATTGTCAATATGGGAGTGAAGACAAGGTCAACATTTCCTCCATTCTATTTTGTTATTTAGGTTAAGTGCAGTTCACCTGGGGAATGTATGAACAAGGATGCCCAAGCATTTAAAATTACAAGAAAAAAACTTCTAAGATTTAGGTTCTCATGTATCTCGCATGTTGTCAGGAATAAGTATCCTAGGAGGTGTCAGGCAAGTGTACTTCTCTTTGATTATGGAATTTTTTTGCCTTTACTAGGCATTTGGAATACTTTAAGATTTTCTGAATCTGGCCCTGAACCACCCCCCATTGTGCTTACATGACAAATAGAGTCCAAAGTTAAATGTCTTGACTACTTTAAAATTAGACACCGCTCCAGGGATTCTGCAACCGCTTGGGACATTTCACATTATTGAAATTTTGCGTCTAGAGTTGGACCAAAAAAGCTCCAACCCACTGGAGTGAGTGGGAAATTCCACAAAGGTTAAAGACGTCTCACTCAAGACTCCATTGCTGACTTTCAGTACCTAGCGCAAAATGGGCTAAGGAGGTGGAGGGAGAGGTGATCAGGGCATCTGTTTGGGAAGGGGAAGAATTTGGGAAGAACTGACTGGACAGGGAGGAAATGCCTTTGCTTAACAGGCCAGGTTGCAGCTTGCCTGTCTTAGGAGGGGTAGAAATCTCTGAAACAAGGATGGGGAACAAAGCTGAATGGTGATGTTGTCTTAGGCCATTTGATTTTAGTTTTCTGTCAGAGCCCTCAGACTCATTGCCGCAGGCTCCTTCCCTGGGTAATGGATATGATCTTCAGCTACGACGTAAAGAGCTTCTGAGGATTAACACATTAAATTTTCAAGTTTACAGTGGTTAAGGAACTGATGTTGTGTTGAATATCAAGTCACCAGTGACTAGGCTAATAGGCCTCTGAGCATGGCCACAGTGAACTGATTGTTTCCAAAACCTGCAGTCTCACAGGTGATGATGTATTCTGTCCTCTTCCTCCTGACTCCTGGGTGTGTGATACATGCAACACTGAGCAGTCTTAGATTATTTATATTCTGATTTCAGACCTCTGTCTTCAGAAATAGTTTCCCAGAAAATAGATACTAAATGGCCCCTTTGCTTACTTTTTTCAGAAAGCAGAGGCATCACCTCCTTTTCTAAGTAGCTTTTCTCAACACAAGGATATAGCAGTCTGAGGTATTTGTGCTGACAGACTTGTCAGCCTTCTCATGTTTACATGGGCTGTAAGATACCACTCCAACTTGAGGTGCAATTCCTTATTAGATAAAAATTAAACTGTTATCTGAAGAGGCATAGATATGTTGAAATGGATGTTACTGGAATTTGCTATGGCTTGGCATAGTCACGGTCTAAGCGCTGGAATTGCTGACGATACTCTTCAATGTATATGACAGCAGTACACAGCTTACATGCTCCATATTCTAGTGAACAACTGGTCAGGGTAATTCACACCTTTGTCACTGTTCAGCTGGACAATGTGCCAGGAAGGCTGTGAAACTTGAGAAACCCTAGGTGACAGAGCCCACTGCAGACACCCCTGGGTGCTGCATACATACCCTTCCCTGCCTGCCATACCTAACCAGCTAACAGCAAGCAAAGCTCAATGTCCTCTTGATTGCTTTGAAGTGTGCAATGGTTAAAGTGTAAAACACCAAATAAGGCTCTGGCAGGATAGCAGCAGTTGACAGGATTTATTTTGGCGAGGAATTCAAGAATGGCAGGTAAAAATCTTTTGTTTGAGAATCAAAAGGCTTTCTTGGGAATTAGTCCCTACCTGTAAATGGATTCCTAGAGTGAATAAGAACCATGAAGAACATCAACTGTCTTCCATTTTAAGTGCAAACCATTTACCTAATCTAGCAGGGGTGGGTTCAGACACAGTCCCGAACGCCTCAGCACATACTCTGAAATGACCAGAAGCTCAGTAGTTTCAGAAGCCAGTCATCCACTCTAGTGTGACACTATGATCAACCACCATGTCCTGCTGAAAGGCTTTGGCTTCACAAAGCGGAAGCATATTGACTTGGGCAGACTACGATCCTGTCACAGCTATACAGCTCCAAGACTGCTGCTGGCTTGTGTCTGGCTAGCTTGAGGGCAAAAGGATAGGATAGGATAGGATAGGATAGGATAGGATAGGAGAAAGGAGCAGAGCTTATATGCATACTGTCCTCTTTCATAGGGTATTCTTTTAGCTTTCATCTGAATGATCCATGCAAAGTAGTCTGATTTTGGTGCAGCGGAAAGTCAGAAGTAAACTCATAAATGGCAAAGGGCCCAGATCTCTGCTGCTTTATGTCTTGCAGATAATCATCTGCCTCTCTGCAAGGTGCATGAAGAATTGTCCCAAAGCAGGGCTGTAACATCTAGCACTCACTTTTTTCAGATATAAATCACTGTGCAAAATGCCATGCAGTGGAGAAACAAGCCCAGTGGAGTTGTTCGGGTGTAAAACTGGTCCAAGAGACATCTGGCTCAAGCCATACTGATTTAAATTAGAAGGAAAGGGTTATGAACACTAAACGACTTTTTGCAAATGAGTGGTTCAGAAAATCTCACCTTCTGTAAGGTTTACTCATCCTTTATCCTTAGGAAATAGGTTTTATTATTCCTGATAGTAATCCCTCTATAGAGGGAGACGGGGAGGTAGGCAGGGGAAAGGGAATTTAAAAAGGGAAGGAGATAATTGCTTTTGTGTTCTCTTGCCTGAAGAAAACTCTTTCATTTTGTTTTTCTACTACAGACTATGGAAAGGCTGGAGAAATCAGAAGTTGGTTTTGGTGTGGTTTTTTTCTTTCTACACCAAACCTTACATTATAATTGGAGAAAAGCTAAATTAGCAGCTTTTCATTAATGAGATCTGTGGTTGCATTTTAACAGGTTGACTAAATTGTGTTTCATGAAAGGAGTACTAAATTTACTGACAAGAAAACAAAACAACTTTGTTCTCAGAAACTTGTCTGTTCAAAGGTCATTGATCTTTTTAACTGTATTTCCTTTGTGCTGTGTCTTCAGAGGCAGATAACACAGGAGTTGGGGGTGGGGGCAGGAGCCAAACATTCTTGTCAACTTTATAACATTTGGATATAATATTTATTTTACTGAAGGTGACTTCTTTCTTCTTGAACTAAGAGATTTAATTCTCTGAAAACCCCTCAGATGGTTATGGATCTTAGTAGCAACCACAGGCAATGTCTGCTCTTGTATTTTTTAAATCAGTGCAAAGAGAAAAAAAAGACCTGGGTTTGGATATTAACCGCTCTAAAAAATCTAATCACTTCACTTTGGTTGCTGCTCTAGATAAGAACTTTTCTGAAAACAAAAGCCTGATAATTGATTAACAGAAAAGTAGGCTTAGGCTCTTGATCAAGCCACAGAGGTGAAGTCATATATGTTACCTTAAATTTCTCTTGCCTTGCATTTAGTGGGAGGTTAGAAGATGTGCACACTTGGTCACTTTGGAATGCCTAAGACCAGAGCATCATGCGTCTGTGTCCTGATTTGCCCCTTCCACGCTTCAAAGTAGGTAAGTTCAAGTCTGTGGAATTTATCAATTATTGTTCTGTGGATCAGATAGTAGAGTCATGCCTGTTCTCCATGAACAGTAAAGTTCTTCAGGCATAGCAGTTTTTCCAGTGTGTCTTTGGTCAAATCACTCTTCTTACTCTTCCATAGAGTGCCTAATATATTTGGGGGATACTCCTCAGACAGTGGCTACATTTCCATGGTGCTGTATATAGCTGGTAGGCATTTGGGAAACCTTTTGAAATTACCAGTCTTCTCTTTGCAGATTACCACTATTACTGGGGTTTTTTGAAAAAAAAAAAAAAAAAAAAAAAAAAAAAAAAAAATTCCTTGCTTGTGCATGATATTTTTAATATTAGTAATTTTCTCTCTTTTTCTCTTGGTGCCTATATCCCCTTCAGACCATGGAGAGGTGGCCCTTTTTGATGCCCAATACTGTTCAAATGGTGAATAGGTTTTGCACACGACCGAGTTCTTTCTCTTTGATTCACTTTTTACTTCAAATTTCGTTTTCAAAATGCTAGCAGTACTTCATGGGTTTTTTTGCCAGGATATGCCAAGCAGCCCATTTATTCTCAGTGAGAAGCTCAATTATTCTGAGACTATACCGAGCTGCTTCTAAAAAATGTGGCTTTTTGAGACTTGTAGAAATAGGAAGGAAATAAATAAGAAAGGGTACAGGAGAGGGTCATGTCTGGGTCAGTTTTCTTTCTCTTTTCAGGACTGGTATTAGGGTTGTACCCAACAGCCAGTGTCCCATGCAGTTGGATTCAGACAAACACATGGACAATGTTTGCTTTCCCAGAGAGCTGGCAGCCTTGATGTAATGACAACCGTAAAGAAAGAGGTAGGGGACCCCGAGGGCAGTGTTTGTTCATGCTTCCAGTAGATATGCCTCACTCACAAGTGTAAATACATGCAGTAAATATTCCATCAGTCTATATTTTATATTTAGACCTCTGTTTCTTTCTTGAGATTATTAAAGCCAGATTCTTGTCCTTGCCAGCCCTGCCTATATTTTTATATATCTGTTAAATATCCTTTGTTTTCCTTCTTTTGCTTACTTTTACTATCACTGTCTGTCTGCTATTACAAATCCTCTTGACCAGCTCTCCCAGAAGAACACAAGCTCTTTTTCTTCTGTCCTCCCATCACTCAGCCTCATATTGCCAATTGATCTTATTCACTGAACTTTCCTCTTCTGTAAGCCCTTTTCCCCACCACAGATGATAGGTATTACACTGGTGACCTTACAGAGACTGGTAAAATACCCCTGAGGCAGGGGTTGGCTGGTTCATTCTGCTACTTCAACAGCCCCAAGTGTCTAGGCAAGTCTGCATAATTAGCAGCAACAGTTTTGGCATAAGGAGAAGTCAAAATGCAGAATATGGTGCCTGCTATAGCCTCATTCACTCTGCTTCTGCCTTCCCACCCAGGAATGGTAGGTGACAAAATATGTGACATTAATTCTGCTAGCCATGAAGAGAGTCTTTCTTTACCTTTTGGGCTCTCAGAAAGAACTGAGGATGGACTAATCTATTCTTTCACCAGTCATTGTAGTCATCTCTTGTCATTACTCAGTTAATCCTCTTTGCTTTCAAAAACTGAACATAGGTTCAGTTCTTCGCACGACCATGCAAAATGTCAAAAAGCTCTGAAGGATAATGCACATCTGTTCTAACAGAAACATCTACAAGGTAATCATCTATATCTGAACAAGTAATCTAGACTTCCCATGTAGTCAAAGACAAGCAGGCAAGAGGTGATTCATCTCGTAAAGTAGAGAGCTAAAATAGATCAGATGATTCACATCCTGAGTGTGCTTATTGCTCTTCACTGACTGTACTTGGAGCTAGTTCAGACAGAGGTATCTACATTGCAAATGCTTAAAGCTGGGTGAAAGAGTCCTTCCCAACGGCATTTTAAGTGGAGGTGGACTTGGCCCTTATCACTGACTAATTAGTTATATTTTAGATAAGTTTCCTAAGTTTGGGGATGAGGTGTTATCATTTGGGTCATCTAGCTTTCTGGTAAAGATAAACAAGATCTTTGCTAGTTATGAGAAGGAACTTATATCGAGCTAAGTGAATCACATGCTGGCTCTTTCTCTAGGGTCTGCCTCTTCTGTTAATCATAGACAGCAACAATTCAAGTTTCTTTTTATTCTGAAATTGCAGCCAATGGGACATAACTACATGTTTCTGACTAAATAGCTTTCCATGGGATTGAAGCATCCAGTAGCCAAAAGTCTACACATAATTAGTTCTTGTTCCCACTTGGGCAACACTGGATATTCCTTTCTAACAGAGATGTTGTAGTTGGAAATTTCATTTGCACACTTAATGTACTCTTATCATGCATGTACTTGCACTCACACTTGTGTCCATCCTTCTTCAAGTCTACACTAGTCAAATTCCAAGACTTCTGTTTTGGCTAGCTGGTTCCTCCAGTTAGTCGTGTCTCAGTATTATCTGTATCATCAAAATTGTCACTATTTCACTTTACAAACAATAAGAATATAATCAGCTGTGTAACTTCCCTTCAACATTTCAAGGATTCTCATTGCTTGGTGACGAGTTAACTGGAGTGTGCTTCCTGCACCAGCCAGCTTAGGGGCTTTTCTGGACATACCTGCTAAAAGAGAATAGACTAGTAAAGCAGAGATCAGGGTCTGTTGCCTGTCCTTCTGTAATTTATTCTCATTTCCTAAAGTAACTGCCCTTCGTGAAGGACACAGTTGAACTTTTCCTACAGTTAGGAGCCATATTTGGTGAGATGGCTGGTGATTTAGGCCCTGCTAGAGTACTTTGAAGTGCAAATGCTGTGATAAGACACCATATCTCAAGGAGACTTCCGTAGGAAAAGTGTAAGGATCCCTCCAAGGGCAGCTCAACAATAAGACCATTAAATCTAAAGTATTACAACTAGGTCATGGGGAATAAGGTCAGAGAGGCAAGGCTTTTGTATTGCACAATGAATGTGAATGAGAGCTGAGCTACTGAAGATAGTAGTAATAAAAAGCATGTTATCAGAACTAGTTTGTTACACAAACTAGCTGACACATCTCAAGGGTCAGCATGGATATTTCAAGTATGAAAACTTGCTGAATGGACAGTACACTGATGATAAAGTACAAGATTGCAAATGATGCTTAATGATGGTTGAATAGAGTGTGCTCTCTTTATATATGGTTGGAGTTCTCAGTATGGAAGATCTACAGAGAGACATACTCACATTATAGTCACACAAGGGAAAAAAAAAAGAATACAAAGGGAAAAAAAATAAAACAAGCTCTCCTGCTATCATTATAAGCCATAAAATGCACTTGCAACATTATATTTTCTCTGCAAGCCAGGGGTCTTCCCTCAAAGCAGCATGGAGGCAGGCAAGGAGATGGAAGAGGGTAGAGAAGCAGATCATGTCCTTGTTAGTTTAATGATTTATCTCTAGGTTTGTTTGTCTTTGGTGTGATTAATTGCTTCCAAATATCTGCTACCACAAAGTCTGCTCTATATAGAAAAGATGCATCCTTGTGGGTGGGATCTCTTATCTTTGGATGAATCAACCCTGAAAATGCCCCAGTGATCTTGTGTCTGACACATTTTTGCTTGTATGGGACAGACTATTAGAAACTAAATCACAGGAAGCAATCCGGGAGGGAGAGAGACACAGGAGCCCAGCCAGATTTTTTTTTCCCCCAGAATTTTGTAATTTTGAGTGTGCTCCTAATTCTTGTGCACCTTTTAACACTCCCCGCTCCTTGTTTTAATTATTACACATATCAAAAGCGCAACTGCCCTGTATTCAGTCACCAGATTACAAACGTGGGAAAGGGAAGAGGCAGCTCACTGTATGGAATCAACTGGAGCCTGGTCTTGAACCAGGGCACATGCAAGCTGTGCTATCCCCCTCCTTACATGGGAGGACCTGTTATTGCTGAACTCTGGAGTCTAGGAGACAATAATCAAGACTGGGAAGTCAGGTGAGAAATATGCCGTCCTTCTATGAGTGGTGTGCATGGCATTTCCACTCGCACAGTGAGGTCAGATCAGTGTCTTGCTTGGTTTTGTTCTTCGGTGGACAGGAAAGAATTATTGGTGATATTCCCAAGTGGGGATTTGTTTCAGAAATTTGTGACCCAGTAGATATAAAGAGGTGAGTTTGCAAAACTGCCACTTTATTTCTCATACACTGCTGAAGGAGGGAAAAAGGACTGATGTAGCTGTGCTGGTTTCTGGTTTTTACATCTGCTTTCACTGTGTTCTGAGATATGATGAGGAAGAAGCCCTGTTGCAGGTCACTTTGTCTTGTTTCTTCTGGAATTTTCTCAGTATTTTACTGTTGCTCCTGGCTTTTCCGCTGACCTACATTTATCTTTCCTTTTGCCCTTCTGCTAGGCATGTAGCAATACTTCCCTGGATGCCTTGTCTCCCTCACCAATCCAACCTTCCCTCCAGGTTCTGTTCATTCACTTGTATTTTGTCAGATAATATTAACCATATAAATTCACCATGAATTGGGGATTTTTCATTTTCTTTATATCAGGGAGGTGCATCTGTAAGGTAACAGGATTGTATGTCATGTCTGATAAGGAGACCAGAACTTCTCTATTTCACTCCCAAATGCATTATAGGCCAAATTCTGACTCTGGTAGAAAGACGCTCGAATGTAGCTCAGGGTAAAATTTAGCCTGTAGTATAACCTTCCTGTCAGAGCCAACAATTTACTATCATCTAGTTTGTGGATAGCATGAAATTAAGCAGAACCACTATCCTAAACTGTAATAAAATCTATTGACATCCAAACTATGTATTATGCATATGTAGTCTATTATCCTGAGGCAAAAATGCACAGAGGTTTGACAGCAACCTAATGAAGGAATGCAAAAGAAATAGGTTTTAAATAAAAATCTACAAAAGGACAGAAAAGGTACCTGATAGCCAAAGGGCTGGTTCTCTTTAAGATCTGTTTCAAGAAAGTGCAATTCTGGGAGCAGGAAGAGGAGTTATGGGAGCATGATGAGGAAGATTAAGGGGAAATGAATGCAGGTGATTGCGAAGGAGGAAGATTTTTGTTAGGAAATGAGTGTCAGGGCTGCAGGAGATGATGACGCAGAAGCAGTCAGAGCACAAAATGCGTCCATGTGATGACACACTGGGGTGGGGAGAAGGGAAAAAACGATGATCTTCCACAGTGGGCCTAGAGATGAAGTTCCTGAAGGGGATCAATGCTCCTGATGAGTAGGACAGAGCTACTCCATTGGTTTAAGGAAATCCTGTTTGATAATTTTACCAGTTCTGACCAGAAGGAACCAGTACAGCAATTGCTCTTTTGCCAGCCAGCTGGCTTCACGGCTGGACATTGAGTTGACACGAAGACTACATTAAAGAGTACAAACAATAGCAGACTAGACAATGAAAGACTAACTAGCTCCTACAGGAATGGGGGCAGCAACAAATATCCAGACCTTGTGGATCTCTAGGAAATTGTATTTGCAGTCTCTCTCCAGACTGTGGCCTGCCATCTTAAGAAGCTTTTTCTTTTTTTTTAAAGACTCTTAGCAATAGCATAAAGGAAAAATTGTTGAGATCCCATCCTGGAGAGAAAAGGCTAACTGTCTCAAGGAATGGTTTTTTTCTGCTTTTTTTTTTAACACAGCTCTTGCTAATCACTTTTTTCCATCTAACTTATTTAAAAGTTAGCAGTCATCAACATTACCATCCTTAATCTAAAATGTGTCAACATGCTGAATCCTACTGGGATTTTACAATTTATTTTTAATGTGTAAATTGTCTTCGAGAATTAAGGGTACTATGATGTTCATAAAAAGCATATTCTTGCTATCGCTGGAGAAATAGAGCTAAATAATAAATTAAAGCCTTTCTACAAAAACGTTAATTCTTTGCATACATTTGTTTTTAAAGCTCCCTTATTTGTGAGCAGTGATAAAAAAATATTCTGCACCCTTTTTTTTTTTGATAGTGAGATGAGAAAAGTGTAATAGGAAAGTAAAATTAAATTATATTTCATTACTGATGACAACCTGAATAAAACATGGAGAGAGTATTATCAGGCTTCAAGAACTTCTGGCACCTTGACAACAAACAGAACAAATCTATATCCACTTAAAAGCTCCCACACATTAAAGTACCCCAAAATAATCATCTCTCTTTTCTCCAGCTGCAAACTAGATGAACTGGCAGTGAACAAAAGGAAATCATTTCCTCTTGAATTTTTCACAAGAGCTGTGTTTCAAAAGAAGCATATCACATAGTCTTCATTACTTCATTTCATACCAGGGCACACCCCAATGCTGCACTTAAAAATCTTAGAAACCTCTCTGGGAAAAAGATTCCCTGGGCACCCAATTTCACTCATATGCAGACTTCATCAAAACTGATCTAGATCAGGAGTAAACAACATACGAGGACATAACGTTCTTACTGATACACGATCTTCTGTTTGCTCTGAAAGCAACCACATGACGCAATGGAGCATAGTGCCAAAAGTTAGATAGCACTCCTTTAACCATCCAGGCAGCTCACAACTTTGATGTGGCCTTCACTGTGCTCCCAATGAAGTTTTCCTCTTTTTTTTTTTTCCAAAGCACAGACAGATAGCCCCTACACAGATTTAGGGGATGGCTGTGCTGTGGGATCCTTCCACTCTGCTCAGTACTGATGCTACAAATTGGGAGTGCTGTGTCCAGTGTTGAGCTTCCCAGGACAAGAGACACTTGGATGTACTGGAGCAAGTCCAGTGAAGGGCCACAAAGAAGGTCAAGGGACTGGAGCATTTGACGTATAAGAAGAGGTTGTAAGAGAAGGGACTGTCCAGCCAGAGAAGAGAAGGCTCAGAGGGGATCTTATCCATGTGTATGAATACCTGACTGGGGAGTGTGGGGGTTGTAATGAAGAGGGAGCCAGACTCTTCTCGGTGGTACCCATTGAAAGGACAAGAGGCAATGGGCACAAATTGAGACACAGGAAATTCTGTTTAAACATGAGAAAAAACATTTTCACTGTGAGGATGACCAAGAACTGGAATGTTGTGCCCAGAGAGCTTGTGGAGTCTCAGTCCTTGGGGATATTCAAAACCCAGCTGGACGCAGCCCTGAGCAACCTGTTGTAGCTGACCCTGCTTTGAGCAGGATGGGTCGGCTAGATGATCTCTAGAGGTCCCTTCCAACCTCAGCAATTGTGTGATATAAGAGTAGCAAAGACTACAGCAGCTGCTTTCCTGTAGAGTGTGGCTCATTAGCCAGAGAAGCCGTTCTGGGAGTGCAGCAACGCTGGAAAATATGCCTTACCCAAAGAGAGCTGCTGGGCTCAGTGCAGTGATAGTGGTGAGATCTCTGCTGTTTTCCATAACTTTCCAAGGTAGCGCACTAAGATTGTAACATCCTCTGAGCAGAGATCCTGCTTTGTTTTGTAGACTCTGCCTATTGTTCAGGGTCATCTAGGTACACATTGTGCTGCAATAAATAATGGATGGCCAGCTGAGAGCCACAGGATGAGCAAGAATCACAGAGTAAATCTGGAACCTGCAATGTCCTTGCCAGAGTCTCTTTTAGGACAAAAACAAAACAGCTCCAGCAGAGGTCAGTTAAGGAAAACTTTTGTTTTATTGAAACATTTGCTTTGGCATAGATGGTATCTTTGAAAGAAAAATACCAGGCTTTTTGTTGTGTTTAGGATATTCAAATATATGTATTTCTTAAAAAGAAATAAAGACACGTATCCTCAAAATATTAGCTACTATTTTTGCAAGTCCTTAAAAAAGTTCCTGTAAAAGTGAACAGAAAAGATTATTATTCCATCTTAGTTTTTCTAATCTGGGTTTATATGACAGTTAGAGATGTTCCAATTTAGTTTAAACAGTCCTAGAGGGTTGTTTCAGACTATGAGAGCTTTCCCCTTCCTTTCCACCCTTCTTCTGTTTCCTTGGAAGATCACAATGATGTAACTCCTCCCTTGAAGTGCCTCTCTGAGCACCATTCCCCATGTTAGGGCCTTGTAGGATCTTATAGTTGTTGCCCATGCTGTGTCTGATCACATCAGAGAGCCCTCAGTGAGACAGCACAAAAATGAATATCTCCTAAGAACTGAGTATTCCTGTGGAGTATCTAAAACCGTGCACAGCCAACCTTACAATCATAACTGATCAACCTTTAAGTCATTAAACAGTAAACTCTAAAAAATCTCAGATGCATCTTCAATTCCAACTGAGGATGTGAAATCAAGAATACCTCTAAATAGCAGAATATATGACCCACACTCATCTGTCTTCACTGCTAACTTCTCTTTCCTAGTTTGAGTATTTATCTTCCTGATTATTTTTTTTTTTGTTATGAACCTACAATGCATCTCCTTTAAGGTAAGGCCTTTCTTTCGTTTATGTTTACAAAACTTAGCACAATGGTAGCCTGACAAAGCAATAAATGAGCTGTGAACGTCAGAGAAAATGGGAAAATGGATCAAAACTACCTGAATTAAGAGATTTGGAAAACATGGATAGGAAAATAGAACAAAATGGGAACGGCAAATCAGCAAAATCAATAAGGTAACTATTCAATACTACCTGAAAGAAGAACAACTTAGAAAGTACAATTCTAAGAAAGATGACAAGAAACTATACAGTAGCTTGCAATGAGATATGGCAGAAAAATAGGCCAGTGCTTAGGTAAACATCATTCTCCATACTTTTGGGATATGACTTCACATTTAAGTGTGAAAAAAATATCATTAAAAGAGCTACCCAAAAGCATATGTTAAAAACTTTGAGAAATAAATGAACAACAAGAAAGATGAATAAAACTAAAAATTTGTATCTTGGCTAAATATGCAATATAGAGGGGAATAAGCAACAAGAAGATGAGAATGATTTAGACTATCACTTAAGAGTATAAATAATAGGATGAAATTAAGCTCAAGGTAGTATCAAATGAGAGTAATTCAAACAAATCCTGATGAATTGATGCTTTGAAGAACCATCTTCCCAGAGGAATGGTGAAACCATGTGAAAATTTACAGAACATAAATAAACGTACAACAGGGAACTTCTGTACTGTTGGAGAGATATATGTATTTATTCATCCATACCATCTATTTATCAAAGTGCTTTGGCTGAAGAAACATAAGGCAAGCCTTTCTTTCCTCATGTGGCAAAAGCAGGTACTACTATAATCAGCATTAGACCGCCACTGGGAGATTAACACTTGAGACATGTAGCCCAAAAGCGGGACAGAAATAATGCATCTAGGAAGTGATTGATTTTTGAACCAATGTGTGCTGGAGAACCTGCTAGGAATAATATAAGCAGATATGCGGTCATGACCAGTGACAGGAGAAGGATCGGTAAATAACAAATTGAGCTCCTAGGATCAAGCAATAAAGGTGTTAAACAGTCTGGCAGACTTTCCCAGGGCAATACATCACAAAGAGAGTTTAGGAAGAGTTTTGGGGATTGACAATTTTGTATTTTGCTTCTTTTTTCTTTTACTTGAAAATGTAACATACAAGTCAAAGATATATATTCCAGAGAAATCTCTGTGTACATTCCAAAACATAATTTTAGCATTTTCTCTGACTAAAAAAGCCTCAAGAACTGAAAGGCAGAGTGACTGTCAAGTACCTGTTCCCATGCCACCATTTCTAATCTGGCCATCTGGCCACATTTACCATGTCGTAATCAGAAGGAACATTTAACACTGCCCACAGAGCCCCTCTGCGTTCTGATCCTCCCCTTCCATCATCCATACCTCCACACAGGTTCTCTCGGGTGGCTATCAAGAGATTGTCACTGACTTCATGTATTTCGTGGTAAAACCTGTATGAAGAAATTAGTTTTGTATTGAGACAGCTAGCTCTGATTTTTGGCATTTGATTGCTCTGAGGTCTGGACCCTTTCCAGGAATGCTCCTGTTCCACAGATTTGTGTTCTGTGTATTTGCTAACGACTCAATTTCTGCCAGTGTTCGTTTCTAGAGGAGAATAGGCAACATTGGTTGCTGCTGTAATTTATTGAAACAGTGGAAGAGACTGTGGCTTGGAAGAGATTTGCGATCAATGAGAGTCTGTGTGCTGTCCTCCATTCGGGATTTCTCTTCTAGGATGCTACAGAAGTTAAGAGTCACTGGCACAGAATAAAGAACAGTAACTCACAGGACACGGAAGGCAGATTTCATCTGGCCTTTCACAACTGCTTGAATTTCATTATAGCCATTGACGTCCAGGTCCCATGAAACAGGGGAATCACATCCTTATCTTTGAGGTCCACTACGTCCAAAAGTCCCTTTCAATGCTAAGTTGGGTGCATCTAAGTTTCTTCATAGGTCAGCACACACTTGATGGACGAGGCAGAGATGACAAATGAATCAATATCATGTTCCCATTTTACAAACATTAACTAGGGAATTAAAAAGATCATCACTATCCTCATTACTGCTTCTTTCCTGAGTCTAACCTACGTCTAGTCTCAGCCTCTGGCTTCACATGCTGCTATGTCTTCATATCTTTGTGGGACAAGTAAAGATTTAAATTAGGGTACAGGTACTTATATAGATAAAACCCCAATAAAATGTAACTGAAAGTTGGGACTTAATTTTCTTAGGGGACTGACAATCCCAGTTTCAGTAAAACAGGAGGAACTATTTTAATTAATCCTGCATAGGCTAGTCAGGACATTATTTGATAGCACTCACACCATTAAGGTTGCCCTCTTGCCTAGTCCACTGGCTATATTAGATGGTACAGTGTTTTATGGAAGGTCAGTCTTGCAATAAAGACACTTCATTTGTTGGAAGCTTTTGAGAATGTCTTAGACAAATATCCATCAGGAATAGACTGGACAGAATTGATACTTCCACAGAGCAGAGGTAGTAAATAGCTGAGTTCTGGAGGTTTTCTCCTGTCTTGTTTTCTATTATGAACTGAACAAACTACACCTGAAAACCAGAGAGTTCAGCAGCCCCACAGAAAGGCAAACCAGCAGGAGTTTAGCAGACAGCTTTCATGGAATTTAGGGACTGGAAACCAATATTTTGAGAAGAAGCAAGAGGAAAAAGAGCATTAGGGGATGGGAAAACAAAGCTACACGGACTGTGGTATTTTCACTGGACTGTGTTTGGGCTTACAATAAATTTGTTTCATTCAGCTTTTTCTGCAAGATGCTTCCTTACAAGGCATTTAAGACCCTTGGAACTTAATTACTACCTAGTAAATGACGGTGGTACATGGTTAGAGTTAAAGATGGGGTCACTTATCAATAACAAGATGAGATAAAGGCAATCAAATGTTACTCCTCCTTAGGGCTTATTAGTGACCCAAGACAAATGTGTTGATCCCAATTCATTTCCAAAGTCAAAGTAGAAACCACGCAAGTGTCATTAAAAGTCCCCTTGCTACCAGGCAAAATATAGAGAGTAAAGATGAATTTTAACTATTTTTTCATCCTTGCCTGGCCAAGGTGTAGACTTATTGACAGGCACGTGTGAAAAAGCTTCTGTTGCTGCTGCTTGCTACACCTGATTTTGTAAGAGGGAACTTCAATCTTCAGGGCTGTCAGTTCGGCACCTATAATAAGCATGATATTCATTTCAAAAGGAAATCTACCAAAAAAAAAAATGACAGGCTGAACTTCGCATCTCTACAAGCAGAACTGTTGATCTCCCAAGATAGTGTTCCCAGCCCACACACCCCTCACACTACCATGTGCTGTTGCTTCTTTTCTTTTTTTCCCCAATCTTCCTCATTACATTTCCTTGGCAGAAATCCCACTGTGGATGCTAGCAATAGACTTGCCTTGATGGTGCTCGTCACAATCCCCTGTGACAGCTTAATATCTCGTTATCAACATTAATAATAAACGTGTGTTTCTCTGAATATGCAATGTGAGAATCGAATATATATATATGGGACCTCGCACTGCAGTTATTTGAATGTGTAATGGCTGGTATAAATGCAGACTCAAAGTGCTACAAGTGAAGGACACAATTGGCATGCAGAACCAGGCTCGATTGAGAGCTGTGACATAGACTTCTTGTGTGCCTGAGGGTAAGTTATCTGACCCCATGCACACTCTTTTCCTTGTTCTTTAAATCCCTGTTGCACTTTTAGGGAATGATTTAAGTTTGGTGTGCTACATAGTGCAATGTTTAAATACACAGTCCAACTGATACTGGCATCTTAGTTACAACTACCAACTGATAAATATAGAAATAAAAAATCTGATATTTGCATTTCTGAGGGTATGTATTCAAGAATAGTTAATGGCTTATTTTTCCCTTACATGCTGTCTAATGATAAATAAGACTTCCTGAAGAAAGTCAACCTTTATTTTTATTCTAACACAATTTTTTTATTTAAACGTTCCTATTTATGAATGAACAGAAGTATTTTAGTATAACTTCAAGTACCAAAAGCTGACACACTATCAAAACCAGTTTCATAGATGAAATAAAAAAGGCAGAACATTCTTGTCATAAAATAAAAACTGGGCACGAAAGCAGGTCTTAAAAAAACTAATTTCTGTTTTTAATTTCTGAGAATATTTTTGTTGGTATTTCAATTTCTAGTAGCCAGAGTTGTAAAGGTTTTAGAACTGCCTATAAAAAATAGTGGTCAAAAGGACCACTCCTTTAATGGATATTGGAGCCTACAGCTCATTTGGCCTTACCGTGATGGAAGACATGCTCATGGAAATAAATGCATATTCATAGCAGGGGATTCTGGAACTCCTCAGACACTGTTACTGAGGAAAACTCCTTCATCCATGCCAAAGGTATATTCCAGCCCAAGGACAGGAGACAGCGTTAGCAAAACTATGTGTACTTGGGTGAGTATCCAGCAATGTGCTTACACTTCAAGCTAAATTTTACAAGAAAGAACAAAATTAACAAAACCTGCAGAAGGTTAGAATATCTGAAAATATTTCCATTTATTTTCTAATACAGATTGATAGTAGATACATTAATCTTAGCAACTGTATTCTGACCTCAGTCTATCCTGGCTGTCAAATTTTATGAAGAGAACATGAGTCCAAAGAAGATGTATAAACTCATGGAGAATATCTAGAAAACAATAGAATTAAGATGAGAAAATGTCACTCTGACAGCTGTGTGTGTCCCTAAGCATTTCCCAAAACAACTTCTTGTATGAAGCAGCTCTTGCATAAAGTTAAAAAAATGAGACTATGGAGTCTACTGTCTAGCAAGGAGTCCAGTCTAGAAAGAAAGGTCTATGTGTGCTTGAAGTGTTATGAGACATCAAAATGCAATGGTAAACTTTCAAAACAGAGAGGAGGATACGCACAAGGAATGCCACCACCAAGTATTTTATCTGCTTTCCTATCGGAAAATAAAAAGCAACAAGTGGTTCAAAGTACAGTAGAAACACTTTTTCAAGCATGAATGCAGTGTTATTTAGGCCTTCACTGAAATATAAACTCAGCAGCTCCAGTTTCATTTGAAAGATGACAAAAACAATAGACATTTTTCAATTTACTGAGTTAAAAAGTCAGGAAGGCAGAACTCTTCTCCTCAGCCCAGATCTCTTCTCCACGCCTCCACCACCCTTTTGAATTCACTCTAAATATGAAATTATCATTGTTCTTTGAAATTGAGTCTACAGGAAATGAAAGTTAAACAAGCACAAGTGAATCTCATGAAGAAAGGACTGAATATAAACAAAACATTGTTTTGAAGTTATTGTTTTCCTTACTGAAGAACATTTATCCACTAAACTGTAACTCAAATCTGAAACTGTTTTCAGAACAGAAATGTCTTCAGAAATATGCCAGAATGAAGAATATGCCACTTCTAAGATTTACATAGAAATTTGCCAGGAAGCATCAATATGATCAAGTAGCTGTAATTAGGAAGGTGTCTAATGCAGAAATACCTTAAGAATCCATGCTCTAGGGGCCATGAGTTTGATGAGCTTGGAAGAGGTCTTCAGTCAATGGGATCAGAGAAAAAGGAACAAAGATTGCTGGCTTGGACTTGCTCTTCAGTGACATGCACAAGCTTCTATTTCCCTTTATTTAAATTCCTAAATAATAAAACAACTCAAATTATACTCCTTACATGCCCAGTTTGTGTGGAATTGTCCCTTTTATGGGATATATATACAGCAGTTCTAGCTGTTAAAACTAACTCGGCATCCCAGACATAGGTACATCCAGGGCTGAGATGCAGCTACCCAAAGCAGATACTTGATGTCCTACAGAACAGTACCATTCTCCTCTGGCACATAACCAACTCCCACAATGTGCCACTTTCTCTCTTCTCTTGCTTTAGAGAACTGGAGAATTCCCAAAAATATTTTCTACATATTCGTCTCCTTCTGCTCCTTTCTAAGATCCTTGGAAGCCTGGTTTCAAACTTACTGTCAGTGGCCTCCCACCAATGTCAAAATCATGTTAATTCATGTGATGATTTGCCTGTGTCCTCACACCTGGAAAGCCTCAGACTGAAACTGGGTGAAAGCTGTGTGCTTGATTTAGTCTTAATTTCTTGCCTCAAACTTTCTTTAAATCACAGACTTTCCAGACCCATGTTTAGACAGTAAGATCAGGACTGCAGAGCTTAAACTTGCTCAAAAAAAAGGACTAAGCTGAAAAACTAGTGCAGTATAAACTTGGTTAGAGTCTCTGAGTATCACTCTATTATGAATATTAAATAACAAAGATAATAACCCTGTTTTTGCCAATTTCTGTTCTGCTTCATTCAGCCCATGCAGAGTGTATTGAGATCTCCATCCATCCATGAAACCCTGGAATGTCTTGCTGGCTGGTATTAACAAATGAAAAGCATCAGGAAGTGCAATTCTTGCTAAAGAAATTTTTACGAAAAATAAAACTGAAGTAAGATTTTTACTTGCTTGCCCAAGGATCACAGTTTCTCCATCTGTCTCTGTGTCTGTCCAGCTGTCTGTCTAATGGTTCCCTCTCCTCTACTAGCAATAACTTCTGAATCTAGTAGCCAATTCCAGCCTTTCTTGCCAAAGGAGTCAAATTACAAAGATATTCCAGTTCTTGCATGATCAGCCATTCTTTTTGAAGATCAGCAGTTTCTCCATCTGTCTCTGTGTCTGTCCAGCTGTCTGTCTAATAGTTCCCTCTCCTCTGCTAGTAATAACTTCTGAATCTAGTAGCCAGTTCCAACCTTTCTTACCAAAGGAGTCAAGTTACAAAGATATTCCAGTTCTTGCATGATCAGCCATTCTTTTTGACGATCAGCACATCCGTAAGAGAGAAGATGCGGTTAGCACCACACTAAGGGAGAAGATTCAAGGCAAGCTAAAACAACCAGTTTTTGTGTTTAAGGTAGCCAATTTCAACATGTATTACTGGAAATCAACTTCAGCACATGTTAACTCTTGCCCAGAGAGCAGTAGGTGAGTGCTGAAGGGACCTGACAGAGCTTTGAAGAGGGAATGAGAACATCAAAGATATGTTAAGGTAGGGGAACCCAATGTGTTTTATATAAGTCCATAGAGACCAGGCTGAGTGAACTGCAGCTTAATACCAAATTAAATTAAGATTAAAATACGGCAGCTTATTTAATGGTGAAGTTTTAATATGTTTGTCTTGCTTCTTGATGTGCTATTGATAGGAGTTATTTTACTACAATTTACTACATTGGGTTGAAGAACATATATTAAAGACCCAAGGAAAGACAAAATACGTCCAACACTTTCACCTTACAGTAGGCAGAACACTATGGATTTTAGGTCTACACTACCTACTTAATCCTAACCATCTTTATGAATTAAACCAAACCTTCCTCTGGCATTGTGAGGAGGTTTGTAATTCATAAAAGGTGCTAACTCATATACTTGTAGCAAATCACATGAAGTGCAGATAAATATGAAGAGGATTAAAAAGTCTCTTTGTGATTGACACTGGCTGACCAATACTTTAGAAGACCCTCAGACAACTTCTTGACACAGAAACTTAAGTTCCTGTTAAAACACGTGGGAGTTTTCTGTAGACTTGCAGTGGGGTCAGGATCATAGTACATGCTTACTGTTTGGGCTGTGATAGCGCTAGGAAGAGGTACCTGTTCCTTTCATGGCTGGATGATTGCACTCAAAGAGTTGCAGTCAACGGCTCGATGTCCAAGTGGAGACCAGCCACGAGTGGTGTTCCTCAGGGGTCGGTATTCGGACCGGCGCTGTTTAACATCTTTGTCAGCAACATGGACAGTGGGATTGAGTGCACCCTCAGCAAGTTTGCCAAAGACACCAAGCTGTGTGGTGCCGTCGACATGCTAGAGGGAAGGGAGGCCATCCAGAGGGACCTTGACAGGCTTGAGAGGTGGGTCTCTGCGTACCTCATGAAGTTCAACAAGGCCAAGTGCAAGGTCCTGCACATGGGCCGGGGCAAGCCCAAGCACAATTACAGGCTGGGCGATGAGTGGATTGAGAGCAGCCCTGCCAAGAAGGACTTGAAGGTGTTGGTTGACGAGAAGCTCAACATGACCCAGCAATGTGTGCTCACAGCCCAGAAAGCCAACCGTATCCTGGGCTGCATCAAAAGAATCATGGCCAGCAGGTCAAGGGAGGTGATTCTGCCCCTCTACTCTGTTCTCGTGAGACCCCACCTGGAGTCCTGTGTTCAGCTCTGGGGCCCCCAACAGAAGAAGGACATGGACCTGTTGGGGCGAGTCCAGAGGAGGGCCACAAAGATGCTCAGAGGGCTGGAGCAGCTCTCCTCTGAAGACAGGCTGAGAGAGTTGGGGTTGTTCAGCCTGGAGAAGAGAAGGCTCCGGGGAGACCTTACAGCAGCCTTCCAGTACCTAAAGGGGGCCTACAAGAAAGCTGGGGAGGGACTTTTTACAAGGGCATGTAGTGATAGGACAAGGGGTAATGGCTTTAAACTGAAAGAGGGTAGATTTAGATGAGATGCAAGGAAGAAGTTCTTTACTGTGAGGGTGGTGAGGCACTGGAACAGGTTGCCCAGAGAAGTGGTAGATGCCCCCTCCCTGGAAGTGTTCAAGGCCAGGTTGGATGGGGCTTTGAGCAAGCTGGTCTAGTGGAAGGTGTCCCTGGCCATGGCAGGGGGTTGGAACTAGATGATCTTTAAGGTCCCTTCTATGATTCTATGATTCTATGATTCAGTTCATCTTAAAAGCATCGTCTAAAGTGTCAGAGGAAGCCATTTCTGTTTTGGGTTGGCACCTCATGCAGCCGTATTTTCTTAATGGTGGTTACAGAGCAAATGCACTCAGCAGGTGTTTCTCTGCTGACTTGGCACTTCTTGGATCCCCTTGGATCCGTAAATGCAGTTCTTATTCATCAGTCCTGCACACAAACAGTTGTATGCGGCAGAGCTCAGCCTTCACAGAAAAAAATAAATGTTTTTGAAATTGTGCTGCTTTGGTCTGAATGCTCGTTAGATAAGTCTACTCTGGAGCCAAGGGACACTTAATGATAGCCTCACATAGGTCTGATGTTCCCTTTTAGCTATACAAAGTAAATTTTAGGTTTTGTGCAAGGCCCCAGATTAACAGCCGGGGAGGCTAGTGTCTTCATTCTCTTCACAGAGGTCTGTTGAGACAGCAGAGCAGATTTTCTTACAGTACTTTCTTCTGCAGGGAAAAGTTTCTATCTGTTTCTCCTACTTTCTGTTGCCCAGTCAATCCATGCATTGCACTTCTGTTGCAGAAGAAACACCTATTCTGACTTTTGTTCTGTTGAAACTTGTTCATTTAAAACCAAGCTGAATTTATGCACTTTGTGTGAAAAACTCAATATTCATTAGAAAATAATGACTTCTGATCACTGAAGACCTCAGTGTCCTAGACCTACAATGTCTTAGACAGGAAGTTCTGGGAGGGACATAAGATCATCTGGTCTAGGCTCAACACAGATCGTAATTCATATATAACACACCTAACAGAAGCTAACCTACTCACAAACACCAGGTTAAGGTTTATTCCTTCTTTTGAACTGATCTACTGCTTATGGAACATGGAAATGTTTTGTTGTTTATCACCCCCCGTGTGACACAGCTCTAGCTGGAATATCACAGCTGCCAATCAGCTCACCCATTCTGAGTGAGGTACTATTAATTGATCCCTCTGGACTTACTCTGTGAGTCTACTTCAGGTATTGATTTGTTCATTGCCCTCATCTACATTATTTCAACACTGAGTTTTTTCTTCCAGATAATAAAGTCGTTACAGGTTTTAAAGTCAATTATAACCCTACATATGGAATAGATAATATCAACAAAAAAACCCCCAGATAATTTAAAGGGTAACTCTGAACATAATTTACAATATACCTTATATATTTGGATAGACTGCATCTTGGGATGCTTAAATTTGAAACAGATGGTCAGGTGATTTGAAAATGACTCAAGGAAATCTGGAAATTAGCTTACAGCAACATGAAGGAATATCTGTTAGATTGAAAAGGGAAAAAAGATGGGGCTGTTGATTGGGCTGGAGAGTAAATGAGACAACAATAGATGTTTGGTTCCATAGACTGGAAAGAATCATTTTCTGGGTTATGAATATGATATTCACCATGATACATACTTAGGAAAAGAGAGACACATTCTGACAGGCAATGCTTAGTTGCAGGCAGTTTAAAATCAGTGCCAATATAGAAACAGGAAATTTATCTTATAAATAAACATGACTAAATGTATGAAGACTCCAGGAATTTGAAGTGACAGTTAAAGTGGCACCTTGTGGTTCATCATATTTGATCCCACTGTGTCAATGTCACAGTGGCAGCTGGTATCAAAAATTGCTGGTGGGGAAGAGGATAATAAGCTTCTCCCCTCATCCTTGCCATCTTTCCTAACCAAGTTATTCATATTTATGGGGGGTGGAAACTGGGACAGTGGTTTTGAAAAGTAGAAAAAAGAAGGGATGTCTAGGTTCACTATACTCAGATCATGTCCTCAAGTGAAAAAAAGTTAAGATGTTTCAGCAGCAGGTAAGGAGGAAGACAATAACATTTATCCCTCTATAGGGATGCCATTCTCCTCTCAAGTTCTGATCTATGATCTCCTGTCCAGCCCTGCCCTAAATTCACCCTGTTTTGTGTTGTACATACAATTTAATTGACCTGTGTAGCTGAGTACCTTGCGTAATGGAGAATGTGTCTCTAAACCCCTTCAGGCAGAGTCAAATCTCCCTTTAGCTAGATGACTGCCCCAGCTATTGAGTTATTGGCTGAGGGAAGTGGACAGCAATGCCTTCTCCTTCTCCCATTAGGGGTCTGAGTCTTCCCAGGCAATGTGTGGTGCTCCTCATGTACTTCACCTGGATGCTGAATGTTCCTGTGGCTGGCCAGACCCCTGAAAGTCAGGTGCTGCAATACTTTGCATCAAAAGATTTGACCCTCCTGCCCCCTTCACAGTCCTACACTTAGAGCTGAAGTTCGGAATTCAGTAGCTCTGGGATTTCGTACGAGGAGCCTGCTAGTGGAGGCACAAGAGTTTTGTGCAGTGTGTTACAGCTGGAGAAGGTAGTTGGCAGCTATAGCACTACTAACAAGGACTGCAACTGTTCGAAATGTGTAAGTTAACTTTTCATCTTCTCCAAATTCTATTCATTTCATTGTAATATATACATGGCATTTGCACATTCATCAGTATTTGAAATCCAGTCTTTAAATTGTCCTATATATGCACATATATTTATAAGTTAATAAAAATATACCCTTTCCACATTTTTTCTACAATGAAATAGCCTGTGAGCAAATTACATTTTCTTTTTAGTTTACTCAGCACAGTGAAAGAATATATTGACTCCTAAGTTTCTATGACTTTTTCCTCTACAGCTTAAGAAAATGGCCTCCCACTCTTATTAATTTCAAGTATTTTCCTTGTTGTCCCATAGATTGTCACTGCAGCTCTGACCTCTTTGCAAATTTACAGGTAGACAGAATTAAGACACCTATTTATTTACAGTCATTTCCAAAACAGCTGTGCATCCACATGCTCCTCACAAGAGTTTTATGCACTGTGGGTGTTTCAATCATAAAACCATGTGGCTGGCATATAAAACCAAATCCACTTCAAGAGCTGAATTTCTTAATTGGATGACTGGAGCCATTATAATAGCCTGTGATCTAGATCTTGCTTCTATTAATCTTTTCCTTACTGTTCTTTAGTCACATGAGTTGTGCCACTGACTTAATCAAAACTGTACATATGGAAAAAGATACCACGTCACATTGTTTGTTCCCATTTCATTTCTTCAGTTATCTGCTTCTGGCATGTGAAAGATCCTACATAATCTGTCACTTTGTTAATGAGTGAATGGTGTAGACCTGGAAGCAGCCTGGTTCACCCTGTAGTGTGAAATCTCAGGTTCTGACTTGGGTCCTTGGACATCAAGACTGTTGAGATGCAGCTCACTGGAGGAATGTAGCTAGTCAACCCTGTTAAGCAAGATTGAGGGCTGGATCCTCTGAAGCTTACACAGATCGTATGTGCTGAAACACACATGAAAACCCACTGAGCAAAATTATTTAACTGCATGGGTATATTTACACAGCTACTACTGTGTAAGCAGAGGAAATCATATCATCACTATGAACTTCACACCTTTTTTCCTGTAGGAAGTGACTTCATAAACTCTTGCATTTTGTTTTTCCATGACACAAACTGTCTTCAATTCCACATAAAGGTCTGAATTCAGCCCTCATGCAACTACAGTGATTTAATAGGAGTCATGGAAAGATCTTGGTTAAGGCAAACTGTTGCAAAGTTTTCAAATTGTTCCCACCTTCCATAGCTCAGCCTCATCAGAATACTTTAGCCCCTGAAACAGGAGAAAGAAACCTCTGTCTAGAATTTGTTTTCTAGTAATTTCTTAGGTCAGTTATGGTCTAATTAGTGTCACTAAACATAAAGATGTCATTTATACAAATTAACAAGACAGAATAGAAGAAAAATATTTTAAATAAAGTCATTATTAGAACAAAAGTAAAAAGCAACAACAAAAAAAGTAACAAATGAAAATCAGGCAAGAGCATTACTCTCATACAGCATGGTAGAGAACTATCTGTCGCTATTAAAAATTAAAATGGAAAATAAATGGCCTAAAGATAATTCAGGTCCCACACAACAGACACTCAACACTTGCATGATAGCCAGAGCCACCACCTAGGTATAGGATAGAAACAGATGGCCCCAACCAACATGAGATGAAATTGATGCTGATCAATATGAGAAGGGCAGGCAACAAATCATCCACAGGCTCGCAAATGGCAAAGTGCTCAAGATGGCCTGTGCCACTGAGGCCCGGATGATTCATACTATGAGAACTTTATCGGTTTAACCCTTTCCCAATGACAATATCAAGGCTACTCTCCTCTCTCTACACTAACACCTTACCAAACCAACTCACGTTTGTGTTTCGAGCACTGATTTCAGAGGATTTAGTCTGTATTGTAATGCTGACACAGGGCTCAGGCTCACGCCCAGACCTACTGTTGTTGACATTTGCCAGCACGTTAGCTAATGCCATGAAAGATGCCAACTGGCTTGTCAGGATGGACACATGACTGGGGGCACTTGGTCAAGCTCATATTCCACTGCACCAGGCAGGATGAGCACAACTGGTTTGCGGGCTCACAACTGGGCACAGTACCAAAGACAGCCCAGCATACTCAGAGAGTTACATGGGATTAGCTTCATGCCCAAATGACTGCCTAGAGACAACGATCTTGAGGGAGGACCATTACAAACCTCACCAGCTTTTGCTAGATCTGCAATGTCCATGCCTTCACTAACATAAACACACAGAAACACGTATATTGAAACCAATGAAGAAGGGCTTCTCAAATGAGGCATTTCCCTCACTGCTGGGAAGAGCATGAAAGAGCAAACTCTGAATGTCAGGAGCTGGTCAGATCACTTAATGTGCTACTGGAGCCACTTGTGGTAAGGAATCACCATCAACTAAACAGAAGATGGGCTGAGGACATGGTGTGCTACTGTAGTGTGCACTGTACTACTCTCAAGTGCATCAGTTACACATCAGAGTTTTTCAAAATATCAGGAAGACTGGCAAATACATTTTTGGTTAACATAATAAATTATTTCAACATAATTAAAAGGTGATAAAAAATTAGGGTAAGGACAATACTTGATTTATAAAAGGCGTAAATGATTTCAGATGGGAAGATACAAACCCATACTTTTAATCCAGCATAAAAAACAGTAGAGAAACATCTTTTTTTAATGGCCTCATTCTTGAATGTATTCTGCCACTATATCCAAAGTTGTGTTTGGATAAATTGCTCATTCTAGAGATTTCTGGTTTCCTGGCAATTAAGTGAGAAAATAATAATTATTGTTACAGTTAACAATTACTGCTACTGTTAATAATTACCATAATGCTCTATCAGAAAAAATTATTCTGATTTAGGTAGAAGTATGGAATTGTCAACAAGGCAAAGTTTCTGGAAATGAAATGAGTTTATGAAAAAATTATATTTGCCCGTGATCCAATGAAATGGAAGGAGTGTATATGCCAAACTGATGATTAGGCTATAAAAAGACTCAACAATAACTAATTCATATGTAATAACATGCATTTATTTATAAGGTTACAAAGCCTGAAAAGTTCTTCGTGTTACAGACTAGATACTTGAGAGTGAAAATAAGGCTGTCTGGATCACAGCGTCCTTTTAGTAACTTATGATTAAATCATGCTACAGATAGCAAATAAAGCTTTTATTACTGGAAAGTTATTTCATCTAGCACATAAAATTGCTGGACGAGTCTTTTCTTAATTACAAATTTTACTCAGTTCTTTGGTACTATCATGTAAATGTTTCCTTAGAAGAACAAGCACTGCCAAACTAAATTAGAAAAAAAGTCAGGGCTTTATGAGCTTTAAAAATGGTTAAAGCAGTTTTCAGAAATGTATTCTAGGTGTAAGCTAGGGAAAAGAAGTGAAAGATCACAGACTCAGATATGTCAGATGGCTATCGTTTGCTTTAATGTAAAATGATCTTGTGGTTGAAAATTGAACTGGGCCACATCAGGGCCACATTCTCTAAAAGGTGATCTGTGGGTCTTGGGGTAAATCATAAAAAATCAGTCTGCCTCAGTAGAAATGCTACCCTTCCTTTAAAGGAAAGTTATGAGAAATTTTCCTGCTTTCGTTAAATACAAATATTAAATAAGGTAGAACAGAATGGGATAACATATATATATTAAAGCACCTGTAGTTTTCACAGCAGAGATGAACTTAGGCAAGTTTCAGCTTCTCTGTTACACAGCTGAAGTTTCTCTCTTAAATAGGATTAATCTGTTCTCAACTGGTAGAAGTGAGTTAAAGAAATAGAAAAAAAAAAAAACCTTTTGATGCCCTGTAATGTTTTGGGGAACAAATGAGAAGTGTGAGAGAAGTAGTTCCCACAAGGTCCCGGTACACTGGAGTGGCTTCATAAAGGAGGAAGATGCCCATTTCATTATCCCTTGATTTGTTGCTGTTGCCATCTAGCGTTTCACAGAGGGCTGCTGGGATCAACACTGACTTCTGCCCAGTTTTGCCATGTCCCTTTTTATCTAGTTCCATCACACTTTTAGTTTCTCGGATCTGTAGAAATGATCCTTCTGTCCACACCTTTTTTGACAACACTTTCCCCGAGCTTCCCTATGAATAAAAATAAGCCCAGTTGACATCAAGCCATAATTTGCATGACTAGTTTTGCCAAATTCTGGAGAATTTGCTTGGGATGTGTTCCAACACACGAGGAGTTGAGAGAAAGCATCTCAAGGTCAGCACAAAGAAGGAGAGTGTAAGCGAGAGAGGTGTAACCAGACTCATCATCGGCATGTCTCATGCTGTACCAGAAGAGCAAAACCCTGCCCCTAGCACAACTCTGTTGTATAACTCACAACCCGGGTGGCCAGTACAGCAATACACACTTGTTCGCGTGACTGACTTATGTCCTCACACCTGCTGCTGCTGACATGGTCTCTGCCTTTGCAGCCCTAGCTGTTTGTAGCTGCAGGTTGCAGGTTTGGGTATTTCGTACAGTCCGTGCCTGTCATCATGAGAGGCGTCCTGGAAAGTTTCCCTGCACAGTATATTATAGCTGACAGGCTGGTCACGGATGTGCTGCCACTTCTGCTGCTCAGGAGCTCCTTACAAGATTGTTCCTATCCTGTGCTCTTGTCAAGAAGTTTTTTGCAAGTGTCCTATTCTGTGCTGAGTAGTTAAATGAAACGTTTCTACTGCATTTGAAGACCTCTATGACAACAGGATCCCATTTACCATATTATGTCCGGGAGCACAAAAGCAGCGGTCATTCATAGATCTCTCTACTCTAAAAGTTACTCTGTGCAGTAACCTCCCAAGAAAGGAATAAGTGTGTCTTGGTTTCGGCTAGGACAGAGTTAATTTTCTTCCTAGTAGCTGGGATAGTGCTGTGTTTTGGATTTAGTAGGAAAAGAATGTTGATAACACACTGATGTTTTTAGTTGTTGCTAAGTAGTGTTTATACTAAGTCAAGGATTTCTCAGCTTCTCGTGCCCAGCCAGCAAGAAGGCTGGAGGGGCACAAGAAGCTGGGAGGGGACACCATCAAGACAGCTGACCCAAACTGGCCAAAGAGCTATTCCATACCATATGACATCATGCCCAGTATATAAACTGGGGAGAGTTAACTGGGAGGGCGGATCGTGGCTCGGGAGCTAACTGGGCATCGGTCAGCGGGTGGTGAGCAATTGCATTGTGCATTGTGCATCACTGGTGTTTTGTTTTTTTTTTCTTTTGTTGTTGTTTGGTTTTTTTTCCCTTCCTCCCCCTCCTTTTTGTTATATTCCTTTTCATTACTATTATTATTATTGTATTTCATTATTACTATTGTTAGTATTATATTTTACTTTAGTTATTAAACTGTTCTTATCTCAACCCACGAGTTTTACTTTTTTTTCCCCTCTTTCCTCCTCCTCACCCCGCTGGGAGGGGGAAGGGGGAAGCGGCTGCGTGGTGCTGAGCTGCTGGCTGGGGTTAAACCACGACAAAGTGTTATGGTAAATGTCCTTTATTTCTTGTCTTCTTTCATCTGTGTATAGGGCCCTGCATCCTGGCATGGTGGTAACTTAAAAGCACGACTATGTTCTCTCATTGCATTTCAGAGAAATGGGTCACGTCTTCTGTAAATTAGAAGCATACAGACAACTACTTTTAACTACATCCCACCAATAGTACTTCTGCTACCCCACCTTGGAAGTGCAAGTACTACTGCTGGCATGGCCGTGATGCAGTCAGGTACCCAACATGGCCTTGTCTTCCATTCTCTGCCTCCTAGCTCTGTGTTAGCTCTACTTATATGTTTTGCTGCATCTGTAAGTAAAACCCACCAAAAATCATTACAAGAAAACGACTACGTAACTTTCAGTATCATAGGAACAGATTGGCTTGTTCTTGTTTGCTTTTGGGTTGTTTCAATAGCTAGCTATTCATGATATACCTCTAGGCTGGTGAAACCTTTTCAATCACACTTGCTTTAGTGTGTAAGGAGCATTTCTGACTGCTCCTTTGCCCTGGTAAACCCTAGGACCAGGACTCCCGAGTAAATTGTCTCATCTAATGCACCAAAAATAGAGTTCCAGAGCCAGAGCTGCCCCCGCTGAAGGATGGAGGGTGTGTTCAGTTATGATCCAAGCAGTAAATCTGGTCAAAAAGGAATGAGTGGAGATGTAAAGAACAGCTTCATTTTCCATAAAGCACTACTGATCCCACTTAATACCAAGTTCTGGTGTTTTCAAAAACATTGCTTTGGTTTTGAGTTTTTGCCTTCTTTCTTTTAATCTGATATTTTTCAGATTAGCAACATACACAACAATTTGATTCTTTGATTCACTTCATACTGGAGCTGGTGGCAGAAAGGCAGCAGTGCTGTGTGATAATGGGACTCCTCAAGCAAAGAATAGGGTGATTTTAAGAAACAGATGAAGTTTCCAAACCCCAGCTTCATTTTTAGTAATTATTTCCATACCATTCTCATTCAGACAACTCCCATGTACAGTAGCCTTTGTCATGGTATTCTGAATAGCAAAATGGACTTCAGGGGCAATTTGCAGGAGCACAAGTGAGTCAAAAGAAAGTGGTAGCTATGGAATTTTCTGAGATAAAGTAGAAAAGCACATCATTAAGTGACTTGATGATAGTGAGCAAAGTTAAAAGAGGAATACTCCTCCCTGAGATTTCTTTCTTTGTCCAAGTAATTAATATATTATTGGTCTCAAAAAAGGATTAGACAACCTTGTCTCTTACTCAGAGCAACCTTGCTAATAGTTATCTTGCCTTGGAAAAAGCTAACACTATATATCTCTAGTGCTTTTCACCACAAAAGTACATAGTTGGCAGTCCTTATTGCAACCAATAGGAAGAGCAAAATCCTCATGCACCTTTGAAGGGCAAATGTTTTGGCTGGGACATAGCAGTTAATTAATATTTTTCTTGTTCACAGTACTGCAGTGTCCCGACCAAGGTCAGGGCTGCATTGTGCTAGGCATTATACAGATTCATGGAAAGAGCAAGTTGCTGCTCAAAGCTCAATGGAAAAGAATGATAAAAGTTAGAGGGCAGAATGGGAGCACAGTCAAACCAAAGGCAAAAGATAGCACTTGTCACATGAGTTTTAACCTAGGGTTCTGCCTAACTTGCAGTGCTGCCTCATAGCACAAACCCCACCATGTTACACAAAATTCAGTGATTTTAGGTTATCCTCTAAAGAGGAGACATGCAATGGCAACTTAATTATCCTCCTGAAACAGTGGTTGATAGTAGTAGTCAGAAATCAGTTGGAGTTGACAAGTGGACAAAGTGAACGTTACGGCCGTTGCTAGGCTGAATGCAGCATTTTTTATTCGCAGCAGAACAATCTAAGTTGCATGCGTAGGAATTGCATGGTTTCCTCAGACCGAACACTCTTGTGCTGAAACCCTGGCCTGAATCAAAATGAGTTTTGCAAGCAATATTGAAATGGAGATCCTTATATAATGTATATCTCTGGGAATCTGGGTATACATGGGTAATGAATGTAATACAATTTTAATGAGGATTTCATTTTATGACTCAGGATACAAGAAGACATAATTTCTCCTAATATAATTACCTTTGATTAATCTGTGGGAGTTATTAATTTCAGACAAAAGTTTTGCTTTTTTGAATGTCTAGACTAATGAAATTACTCTTATTAGTTTGAGGGTAGATGATGACACAGATATAATAGGCACTGAAACAAAGATGTATTGGACAGCTTACTGGAAATTGAAATTACAGCAAATGAATATTGCACATTGACCCATGAGCACAGCGGCCACTTTTTCAACAAGAATTCTTTTATCTCCCCACTGTTAGCACTCTTAACATACATGCAACACAATCATCTGCTTTAAGCTATCACCAAGCACCTCTCTGAAACACAAAGCAGGAATGAGAAGTAAGGACTATTAAAGGAAAAAAAGTATTCTGCCCAGGCATATTAACATTATAATTTATACTCTGTGTTCTGATAGTGGCCAAGGGGGTGAAAGAAAATGGGACTCCTTTATGTGAGGAGTTGTTCAGACTCTCAAGAAAATAAAGTCTGAGCCCAGAAGAATTCAAAATCTTATTTCCAGCAAACCAAACAAATGAATATAAGAAACAGTAGCAGGGAATTCAAAGAGGTCTGATGAGGCAGACAGTATTAAGGAAGGATATGGTGATGGATTGTACAACTGTTTAATCTCTTCGCTTGCAGTCTGCTCTGTTTTACTACATGTTCTGTTCTGCTGAAAAGGGGTGCAGGAAGGAAAGCTGCTTGCCTGCCTTAACTGACAGATATTCTTTGCATGATGTACACTCTGGATTCAGGGGAATTTGTGCCCTTCCTGAGAGCAACCTGAGTGAAGTAGCTGGAGTGCAGAGCAGGAGCAGGGCAGCAGCAAACCTGTAGCAAAGGCAGAGACTAGTAAACTTCTAGAGAACAAGTAAAAAGAGACTTTTCCAGGGACCAAATGCATCTTACTCATATGGTGTTTGTTACAGCCCAGAAAGGTACTGAAAATCTGAAAACTGAGACCAACGCTGTAAGAAAGAACCAAACCTGAAAAGACCCTTTGAAGAAGGGGGGATCTGATTGCAAACCCTTTTATTTCTATTGTATTTTACCCAACAGATCTTTGATTTGAAAGCTCATTTTAAAATTCCACTTTCAAAGTTACTTCTTTCTTGTGTTTTCATAAGCACATCTGTGATGATGGAGAGCCTGTTTGGTGTTTGTGGTGTGCTCTCAGTCCATTTCAGAGCTCTGACTTACTTCAGGTCCTGTCATACCCTTGCACATACCTAAATCAGCCATAAAGCAAAAGTTAGGGGTGACAAATAATGAGATACAGAATTTCAGAATGTTTGTACCATGCTCCCACACAAAGCATGGAAAAATCCAATTAATTTGATATATTCCATGTGTAGAGGAGCAAAGTATCTGGTTAGAGGATGAAAGCCCAAATGAACATGTTACTAAATGAATTTGTTTCTGAAATAAGCTAAATTCTGAAGTCCTCACTTACACAAAGCTTGCACTAAATTTTAACAAGTTTGCCTATAAAGGGCTGAGAGAAAATCAAATATTATTTTATTGGATTTAGCAGTGGATGAATATTTCTCATTCTGTCACAATAAGATTATTTACTCGCAAAGAGGTACTAAAATAAAATATTATGAAAGATAAATGCTTATAATCTAAATGGCAAATACTTTTCCTATATATTCTTACTTTGGGGCACAAACATTACAAATGTGTCTTCTCTTTTAAGTATTATTTTTCTTCCAACATTTTTACCATTATCTTCCCATATTTATCATTGCCAGCAAAATCCATCTCCAGTTGCATCTGTATTCCTGGATGTCCTACTTGCAATATATTAGGTGAATGCAATATATGAGAGTCAGGTAATGGCTTTTTTTCTGTATTTCATAATGGAAGCCTTCTTTTGGGGTCTACTACTAAAACCACCAAGAGATACTTGTTGTTAGTTTCTCCTTGTAGTTGTACTTTCTAACTTTCACGTACTTATGTAGGTGTTTACAAGTCAACTAATTTATAAGTTAATTTCTCCTTACAGTTGCTGGGAAGGGAGCCAAAACATATTTTTACTGAGCTGATGAGTGCTATGCCTTGCCCACCTTACATATCACAGCTGAGCTGTGGAAGGACCCATCTCATGTTGAGCCCAAGACTACCTGGAGACTGGCATACAGTAGAGACAGGGCAACAACAGCACTTGAGCTCCTCTGACCTTGGTTTAATTCTCAGATGCTTTCCCAGACTTCTTGTATGGTTTTTAGGATATTATTTAATGAGTGTGGGCCTCAGCTGCCCTCTACAAAACAGGAACTATTCCACAACTTCTGCACCAGTCCTTCAAGTTCATTTTGTCTCAGCAGACAATATGCTCTTCAGAGCAGGAACATCCACTCCCTGAATGAGAGCATCTACTTCAGTGGGGTTCTGCCCATGACTCTAAGTGTCGTTATAACACAGATAATTAACACAAATAAAAGCCAAATAAAAGCAGGGACTTTTGTCAGGAAATCAGCTAGATTTGTGCCGTTATGAGCTTCTTATAGGCATCTACAATGAAAGATGAAAATAACCATCCTACTTGAAAAAATGCAAAGATCTTTCACTTCTACCATTTCCCTAATAAACACCTCACTGGCACTCTCCCTCCTGACTTTTAATTATGGGTCTTGTTAACTTCATAAGCATTAAACAAATATAATTTCCTTACTTAGGCAATCCTATTACAAGTGATTCACATGTACCTCACAACTTTGTGATAAAGGCAATTGTGCATTTGCCTTGTCAGCCTAGAAATAAGCATTGTACAGAACAATCCTACTCTGTTTTCCAAATTACAGTGCAATAATTGGCTCCTAGTCACGACTGAGTTTCTGTATCTCCTGCATTGTTTTCTTCTCTCTTTCATTTCCATATCTACATCTTCGTTTTAAGTTAAGAACTGAAGAATTATTCAGCAGCACAAACCAGCAATTTCTCTTCCCTGTATAACTAACTTTGCCATTTTAACACACTATTAGAGATGCTGGAAAGTGTGTGCATTAAAGTCTGTATGTACAGAAAGCCAAATCTTAAATCTACTTTGCAGAATTTGTGTCTGCTCTTCCACCTCAGAAGACAACAGAATGGCAACATTTGATCCCTGAAAATAGACAGTGAAAATCTGACAAGTGGCCTTAGCTGCAAACCATGTAGATACTAGAATGGTGAAAAGCATAAGAAAATATACTGCCTTTAAGATATCACATTGATAAGGGTGGCCCAAAGGCTAACTAAAGATGATCCCCAATTATAAAAAAGCACTGCTCTGTATACGTGATCTTAATGAGCAATGAAATTAAACAGTGAAGCTCAAAAGAAAATTATGATATATATGCAGAAATCTCATTACTCAAGTGGTATGGAGCATTCAACATAGAAACAGATCTGAAAGTAAGAGAGTAATAATTTATCTTTAAGTTTTCCCTTCAAATTAAAACTTTGTCACGTACATACCAATTTTTTGAAGACATCCTGAAATGCATAATTGGCACCATACCACCGAATGTGTAATGCCACTTGTGATAAAAGGTATATAATTTTGTGTCCCACAGTGTCTCTCTGCATCATAAAATTAGCCAAGGATTATGTATTTCAAAGCAAAGGACTGAGCTCCAGCATATCGAAGCCATCTGCTGAACGAATCAGACAGAAACCGCCACGATCACCAAACCACTAGATACTGCCAGCTTTACCTAAAAGGAAACACAACATGTCATACTAGTCTGACATTCCCTGTTGTCAAAGAATATGACTCGCATACTGATCCAGCAAGCATCTGAGCAGCTTTAAGCACAGAAATGGTTTAGACTGATTTTGTCAACTGGATTGAAATAGAAGAAAAGGCAAAGGATCTAGGATCAAAGTGTTCCAGCTCCAGATTGTGCAGCTACTATTCTCAGCAAAGGCCATTCATTTTGCATGCCCTGGTTCAGACAAAGGTCTCAAAGATAAGAATCTAAAATAAGTGACAAATTTATCACCTTCAAAAAAAAAAAAAAATTAATAGTATTCTGTCAAGGCACAGTCACCAAAGAGGATCTGAAATAAAAGCACTACACTGAAAAGAGATTGCCTGGCTTCATTATGACAGGTTTACAGTATTGGTTCTTTCAGTTTTGTTTGTACTATAGACTATACACGGCCAAGACACGGAAACAAAGCTGGTCCATGCTCATCCACACTTTTTAATGGCATAGTATTCCTGTGCCAGCTAGCACTTTTTCCCGACTTGTTTTGGGAATAGCATCGGTCAGGGACTCTTCCTGTTACTCAGTACAGATAAAGTCACCCTGTTTGAGAGAAGGGGAAGAGACTTTATCCAGAATATGTGAGCTGTGCCATGCTATCTGTCCTGTCAGCCAAAAAAACAAGCCCTTGCTTTATCAGTAGATATGTAGCCTTTCTGTCCATAATGAGAGGAATTACACACATGGTTCTATATCATAGTTAAATGGTACCCACATCCTTGAGCCCCTGTAGGTGAACCTTCCAGGCATTGATGGAAGTTGTAATCATAGAATCATAGAATAGTTTGGGTTGGAAGGGACCTTTAAAGGTCATCTAGTCCAACCTCCCTGCAATGAACAGGGACATCTTCAACTAGATTGCCTTGCTATAACCCCTGTCCAACCTGACCTTGAATGTTTCCAGGGACAGGGCATCTACCACCTCTCTGGGCAACCTGTTCCAGTGTTTCACCACCCTCATCGTAAAAAATTTCTTCCTTATATCTAGTCTAAATCTACCTTCCTTTAGTTTAAAACCATTACCCCTTGTCCTATCGCAACAGGCCCTCCTAAAAAGTTTGTCCCCATCTTTCTTATAAGCCCCCTTTAAGTACCGAAAGGCCGCTATAAGGTCTCCCCAGAGCCTTCTCTTCTCCAGGCTGGGCAACCTCAACTCTCTCAGCCTTTCTTCATGGGAGAGGTGTTCCATCCCTCTGACCATTTTTGTGGCCCTCCTCTGGACCCGCTCCAACAGGTCCATGTGGTTCCTGTGCTGAGGACTCCAGAGCTGGATGCAGGACTCCAGATGGGGTCTCACGAGAGCAGAGTAGAGGGGCAGAATCACCTCCCTCGACCTGCTGGCCACGCTTCTTTTGATGCAGCCCAGGATACAGTTGGCTTTCTGGGCTGTGAGCACACATTGCCTGCTCATGTCCAGCTTTTCATCCACCAGTACCCCAAGTCCTTCTTCGCAGGGCTGCTCTCAACCCCTTCATCCCCCAGCCTGTATTGATACCGGGGGTTGCCCCAACCCATGTGCAGGACCTTGCACTTGGCCTTGTTGAACCTCATGAGGTTCACATGGGCCCACTTCTGGAGCTTGTCCAGATCCCTCTGGATGGCATCCCCTCCCTCAGATCTGTCAAGCGCACCACTCAGCTTTGTGTCACCTGCAACCGTGCTGAGGGTGCACTCGATCCCACTGTCTATGTCATTGATGAAGATATTAAACAGTACTGGGGCCAGTACGGACCCCTGAGGGACACTACTCGTCACTGACTTCCATCTGAACATTGAGCTGTTGACCACTACCCTCTGGATGTGACCATCCCACCAAATCCTCATCCACTGAACAGTCCACCCATCAAATCCACATCTCTCCAATTTAGAGAGAAGGATATTGTGACGGACCATGTCAAAGGCCTTAAATGTGTAGGAGGACAGTATCTCTCACTTAAGGAAACAATTTTCTTTGTCTGCAAATCAGTAAAGAACTAGAGAATTTTCCATTCTTCATGCATTGCTCTGGAGATATTGCTATATATACTCTGGAAAACAGTGGCAAAGTGACTGAGCACTGAAAAATGGCTTTGCCAGAGCATTGGCTTTCGTCTGCGGCACAGAAGTTGGCCATCTTGTGCCTGATATAGTTCTGGACTATGTCCTCTATCCTGTGAGCAACTGGGGGTGATCTTCCCATGTCTTAATTTACCAAGTAATAGTGTCTTTTGCTCCTTTTTACCCTGCCATGCACCCCAGGGGAAAAAAAAGAAAAGAAAAAAAAAAAAAAAAAAGAAAAAAAAGAAAAGAAAAAAAAGAAGAGAAAAAAAAAATCTGTAGAGAAGCACCATTTAGGGACACTAAGCAATGGGATGCAGAACCCTCCAAGCCAGGGGACTACTGAATTTCAGAGACATATCTGTAGCTCTCAACGGACCTGTCTTGTACTCTTAGAGCTCCTTGACATCACATCATGCATCTTGGTTTTTTCTTTCCGTACATCGAGATTTCTTTTCTGCAGTTATTCCTCTCATCATGTCAGTGAAATAAAAACAGGGAGCTATTGCCATACGCTGTATACTGCCAGCACTCTCTTCGCTCTCCGTGCATTAAAGTCTTAGCCTCACCTGTGTCTCTGTTTGGACTATAAGTTCTTTGGGGCAAGGACCTTCTAAGACTATGTATTTGTAGAGTGCTTAACACGAGAAAACCATATCATTCATTGGCTGTTAGGCATGACTATAATAAACATAATAAATAATAATAACCTTTTTAGCAGTCCACAAATTACCAGAGATCAGAGTAAAACCTTGCAGGAAATGGGAGAGATGCCTGCCCTGGGATACTTTCTGTGCCATTCTTAGCACAAATTAAGACCAAAAAGAAAATTGTTCATAATGAGCTCTAGATGAAAGTCTTCGCAGGGAGGGAAGAACTGGGGGGATGGTTCCTCCTGGCCTCATCTTTGCTACAGGCAAATGGTCTTGGCCTAATTGCAGTTTTGTCTTTTAGAATTTGACAGTAATTGTGGGACAAGAGCAGTCTAAATGGGCTGTTGTTAGTGGTGCACTCTTCCCCCTTTTGCCCAATTTGTTTGAAATAGAATTGTCTTTTTTTTCCCTCTGTGTTTTCTCATTCTCTCCGTCTCCCCCAACAGCTCTTGCGGTGTTCTTTTCCTCCTTCCTACATGCTCTACTTCTTCCTCACTTCAGTCTCTCACTCTGCACCCCAAAATCATCACTCACACCCCCACACAACACGCAGCCATCCTCCCCTCCGCTTTTTCTCACAAAAGCTCACGTACGCCTGCTCTGTGTATGGCGTTCCCAGGTGGTGATTAATGAGAGCTCTAGCTGGAGCTAAAAACTGTGATGAGTGTCTATATAATAACAAACATTAGTGCGGGCGAGGGAGGCAGAAGCATGCGTATCTCTTCTCCAGGCTGCCAACACACTTACTATTTCATAGCAAGTGATTTAAAATACGGAGTTCTTGGGCCTCATTTCAGCCAGAGCTGCTTAAAGGTCCTGTTAAATTCTGAGGTGCAGGAAAAACTGCAGGAGAAGATCCAGGCCCATATCACATTAGTGGGAGAGGATCTATGTCTCCCCAGCTTGGTTATCATGTTAACTCTGCAACATCAAAGAGATTTTCTTACTGGTCAAATGCCACAAAAGAAAGATTCTCTCTTGGGAGAGAATCAGATGGGTAAAAGTGAGAAAACTCGTGGATTAAGATAAAGACAGTTTAATAGGTAAAGCAAAAGCTGCATGTGCCAGCAAAGCAAAACAAGGAATTCATTCACCACTTCCCATCAGCAGGCAGGTGTTCAGCCATCTCCAGGAAAGCAGGGCTCCATCACGCGGAACGGTTACTTGGGAAGACAAACGCCATCACTCTGAACATCCCCCCCTTCCTTCTTCTTCCCCCAGCTTTATATGCTGGGCATGATGTCCTATGGTATGGAATATCCCTTTGGTCAGTTGGGGTCAGCTGTCCCGGCTGTGTCCCCTCTGAACTCCTTGTGCCCCCCAGCCTCCTCGCTGGTGGGGTGGGGTGAGAAGCAGAAAAGGCCTTGACTCTGTGTAAGTGCTGCTCAGCAGTAACGAAAACATCCCTGTGTTACCAACACTGTTTTCATGACAAATCCAAAACAGAGCCCCATACTAGCTACTATGAAGAAAATTAACTCTACCCCAGCCACAACCAGCACAGATGATAATAGTGTAAGTAAGTGGGAGATCCCTCTTTCCCTAAGATGCTGCACAGGGCTGTGTCCCAGGGCTGTACGGAGGTCTCTGCTGCAGCAGGAGCTACGAGCTTGCTCGACCTGCCACCAACACCCTCCTGCCAGTCTCCCCCAGTGATCTCATTCAGTGTGTATGCTTGTATTTCAGGCAGAAACCGCTTAGGTCCTATTACAACGTGCTTTGAGGAAAACTGAGAAGTGTGCAAACAGAACAAGTGACATTTAATCTCTACTTCTGCGCTTTTAACTGAGAAGCTTGACAATATACCGTGATTGGATAATGATTCAGGGACAACTATCGGAGGGGCAAAGTGCAAAGAAAGATGTCAAAAGCAAAAAAAAAAAAACCAACTGAACAACTGTGATCCAAACTAGATATCCATTAGGGCTAATTTTTTGCTGAGCTGGGAAGGAAAATTTTAGACTGTTGTGAGACAGCTACAAAGGAACAGCTGGGTTTCTGTATCATGATGAAAAGTTTTCCTGCAGTTGCACTGATAATAATGATTTAAATTAAAAGTCATGATGTGAAGAGGCTATTTCTATATAAATTTTGTAAAATTTAACAGGACAAAATCACACAGAATCTAGATAAGGTATTTCAGATTCCAGCTTGCATTTAAAAAGTATTGTAGATTTACATGTTACATACATTTGTACCTGCCATCAGAACCAGGACCAGGCTACACTAAAGCAGTTCCAGAGTATAGTACAGAGTGCTTAATGAATGGCCAGACTCTGCCCTGCCTGATATCCCATCCAACCCGTACACAAATGAAGACAGAATGTGACTTAAAGCGCCAGCCGTTGTTCTGGATTGCCTTAATTTGACTACATTAGATCCTCTCACATCATTTCTAATCTTGTTTTCCTTTGTCTAAATTTGTCATATGTGTTATTGGCCTCTGCTATCTTTGCGGTTTGGTCTCTTTTAGCTAACCCTTATGCCTCCTCCTTTTCTTCCCCCACTTGCACTCACTGCTGACTTTGGAACAGGGATTTGAGATAAATGAGGAGTGAGCAGAGATCAGAATCTATTGTGCTCATTAAAGAAACTTTCTGGCTGCTTTGCTCTTCAAGTAAATAGTGTATAACAAGTAGTCTGCTAAAAGATGAAAATCCAGGATAATAGAAGACCTTATGTTGTTGTGAGAATAGTCAGCAAGATGATGAGTCATTGCTTTAGCCTCATACCAAGGGACACATAGTTTAGTCTAATGCCTTATATCACAAATCACATATGCTCTACCCAGGCTGATCTTTAGGACAGAGTAAGAGCCAAATTACATCCTTCTTGAGGAAGGGTGTGATGGGGTCACTGGGACCTGGCCTTATTATCCCAAGTGCTGTATCATTTATTCTCTCTCATGAACGTATCAGGATCCATTCTGATTGCATTTTGGTTTTCTGCTCCTAATAATCCCGTTAGGAGATGACTGTAGAAGCAAATTTCCTGGGCCTTTGGGGCTCAGGCTCTCTGTCCTCTACACATATGCTGGAGGCTTTAGCTGTGAGGGCCTGGGATGGCTGCAGGATTTCTCTGCTTTCTGCTCTTGAGCTACCTGAGTGTCACACTGCTCCTTAAAAACAGTCCCTTGCTATGTCCCACTCTTCAGCCCTCTAGCAGAGAGATACTGAGGGAGGGGAAGCCAGGAAGAGAGGGAAATAGGCTAAGAATTACCAGAGAAAAAATTGCTGTAGTCTCTCTGAGGAAGACGCGGCCTGGCTTGAGTTTGAAGGGAGGAGGAGAAAGGGAAATTTGGGAACATCAGGGCATATCTGGAGAACTGTGCAGGATCTTCTTTTCAAACACCACCTGCATTTTGTCAGCCATTAAAGGCCCAAATGTATTGAGAACTGAATCACCACCTCAATTAAAATGCTTTATTCCCAATTATTTCACTGTGGAATTGTTCATCCAGTTCAGGAGAAGTATTTCTATCCAAGTCTGAGAAGTATGGCCTATACTGAGTAATTCCCATGCCAAGAGCTACGCTGGACAAATAGCCTGCCTCAGAATGCTTTTCTCTTGATAGCATTTGACAGATATTTTAGTGCCTAAAAACATATTTCTACAATTTTCATTTAGGCACATCTCAATTTAAAACCTGAATCTGATGAAAACATTCTCTTCTAGGCAGATCTGTCCAAAGCTGAACTTCAGCCCAGCTGGAACATTTAGTTTTTCCCCACTGAGTTATATGATCTTTTTAATGGAAATGTCATCTCCACCTTAATTATTGCAGTACAAAGAGAAGATGTTATAATATTCATGACAGCAAGTAAAAAATAACTAGATGTAATATATGGGAAAATCTATTTTCTAAGATTATTGATGTCTGTGGTAGGGGCTTTTGGCAACATCCAGTTCTGGAATTTTTAACAGTGAATTTCAAAGAAAAATAAACGGCGAGGCAAAGCCTTGTTTAAGAGTCCGGTTTGGGAGAATTAAATCAAAGATGACATTGTGTCTTAGTATTTCTCAGAACTGGGCACTAAAACTCTGGAATTCTTTTCCCTATGGCTTGAACTCTATTTTTATAAGTTCCTGCTTTTACTCCATTGTATCTCCATAGAGAATAAAGATCTACTTTTACCCATTTCAGAGCCTAAATTCTGTCTCTCTTTGTTTATTATGCCCTGCTTCCCTTAAAGATAATGGCAGATAATGTTACTGAACATGTGTCAAATTGAAATACAATCTTAATATTTATGGACTTTTGTTTATACTTATGGGGTTAATATTTTTTATAGTAATTCTGTATCCTTTGAACATTGCTGAATTTTTTCCTTATGTCTGACATAATTCTTTTTCTTCCAGCACTTCAAGTCCAGTATTTCTAATCCCATCCTTTCTCTTTCCAGATTTTAACATTGTTATTATGCTTCCCCTCAGTCCTATATAGACAAAACAGTACTAGTTCACTTAGTCCCTCCTCATGGACCATTCTTTCCAGATCTCTGTTTAGTATGATTTCAAAATAGTTTTAGTCTCCCACCTCCTGAAAAATCAGCCAGAAGCAACTAATAAAATTGCCCTTTAATGAAATTGCCCTGTGAAATTTCTCTAGAATAAGCACCACAGCTGTAGAAGGATTCAAGCTTTATAAGTGTTTTGGGTTAAATTTATTTTTAATTGGAGCATTTTAAATAAATCATTAAAGAGAGAGTAGTGTATGGAAAGGGAAGTGGAAGCTGCATAAAGATTCTACACTAATAAAGTCATCCTACCACAGCAAAAGAAAATCTGTTCCTACTTTTTTGTGCAGCTTTATTAATCAGCTATTTGAATAAGCTATATCGGGAGCAGCATATTGAATCTTTTATTAAAAAAGTACCACAGAGAAGCACATTACATTAAATGACATAGAAGATTCTCATAGATAAACAAATATTAAAATCCAATGGAGATTAAATACTATTTTTCACATATGTATAGTCCATGCTTATTTATCTTCACTTCAGTATACAGGCACTCCAACCAGGGTTCAAGATGTAAGTTTTGACTGGACATGGTCTATATGATTAGTTTCCAGTTTACTCTTTCAGTTTTCCTAATTGGTAATTTTTCAGACTCCTTCCGTTTCAGGAAACAGCTATGCTTTCCCCTGGAGAAAACATAGATTCTTAAGAGTGACTTTAAGCTTGTAAACTATAGGTTGACTTCTCTTAGTCAATTTTCATGAACACGATTTAGGATTAGTCCATCAAACCACCAAGTTTCTTAGATCACAGTTTTAAAACTGCCTGCAGACACAGTCTAATGAAAAAAATCATCAAACCTAGATAGTAGTTCATAATTAGTTGAAACTAAGACATCAGCACTTATGAAAAAGTTAGGAATGTCTTTTTTTTTTTTTTTTTTTAGGATTTTTCAACCTGCTGTTCTTACGTGCATCACCTAAAATCTGACCTTACACAAGGAGACAGGAAAGTAAAATATCCTTCCTGTTATCCTGTTTGCTTTGTGCTTTTAACAACACTTCACCGTGTGTTTGCACTGTGAGGGCATCTTGGGTCACCAATCTATCACCTAGTGTACTGAACAAAAAAGGAAAAAAATTAAACCCTATCCCAGATTTAGCACAGATACAACACAAAGTGCACCAGGTACGTGGTCTGGAAAGACAAAGCAGGCAACAGGATAGATGGCAGAATTGAATAATGGTGAATAGTCAGTACCCTGTACTGTCTGCTGGTAATTTGATTTCCCCTCTTGTCTGTGCAGATCTTCCAGCATTTCTAAAGAATAAGAAAATAGGATCACAAAAACCTGCAAAAGTTGACTGCGGATTTTATTGAAGACCTCTTAAAGTCTAAAATACACACACAAACAGAGCATAGGTCATATACATAAATATGAATGTAAAAGAGCATGTATACATTTACATGATTCACAAAGCATCCTACACCCATGTGCACAGCATTACTATACCAAAGTGTATATTTTGCAGAGGGAGTAACACAGCAGATAAAGTCCTCACAGAAGGGAGATGCTTCAGTAGCCTCTGTCTCTGCAACCCCAATTTATCACACCATACAATCAGTTAAACTTGTACAGCTAGCTCTGTGTTATCATGTACTTTTTTTGCATTTTACTGGTGAGTAACATATAGACACACTTTTTTGGTTATGCTTATACCCACTGGACTGGAATATCAGACCTGCATGTTTCTGCTTGTAATGCTGACAAATTGAATCATTATGAAACACCCTCAGGAATTTCATTGCCTGAGTCTTGACAACTGCCGATGACATTCAAGCATTGACTCTAGCAAGAGGTGCTATAATGGTTTTCAATCTCTAGCTCTCCTCCTTCTCACTTGAAATATAAATGGTCAGCTGAACTTTAGTGCAGAGATAATCAATAGGAATCAAGGAGAAGGGAGGAGGCCATGGCAGAGCGGATGGGTACTTCAAAAGGGGCAATGTCAATATGCTTATCTTTTCCTCATACCGCAAAAAGACCAATCTGCCTCATAGACATCAGAGTATTCTCCATCATGAATTAGTGTCTTTTACAGTGTGGCTCTTCACCTTTTTGCTTGCCAGATAGGGTTTGCAGTCATGCTTGTTTAGCCTTTGTAAGTAAGGAGGCATGTACGTGCTTTGTAACACTCAGTGTTTCCTGAAAATACTCAGATGAAGTTTCAGGCACTCTCACTGCAAATAGAAATCTCAAAAACTGTGGACAGTTTTGAAGAGTGTGGACTGCATAAAAACTCCAGGTGAACTGGACTTGCTCTTTAGTTGTCAAAGTGACATATTTCTTGGGTGTAAAATTTCTCCTTTTATGTCTGGATATTTATTTCTACCCTTCAAGATCACTTTCCTACTGTACAAAGAAATTAATCTGTGAGAACTATTAACATGAAGTCTTTTTTCCGTGTTCAGGTATGACTTTCATTGAAAATGAGGCATGTATGCCATCTGTACAGAGGCAAGAAAGAGTACCCTTCAGTGGTGTCCCCAGGCCAAAGTTATTTCTGCACTGAAGGCATTAGCCAAAGCAGCTCGCCTGTACATCAGGATGTACAAAAAAGATGTACACCAAAATAGAAAATGCAGAGATTTGCCATGCCCAGGATGACAGATCCTCTTTTCTCATCTGCTACCTGTCCAGGCAGAATATTTTTATTGACAATTCATTTCTGTTGCTGTGGGAGCAGACTACAGGTACTCTTAGTCTCCCACATACTGCTGAAATATGAGTTATCCTTACACTTCTCCTTTCCATGGCCCCCAGAACTTTTAAGTTTACATTCGAGCAAACAGAGATGAAATACAGTTAAAAAGGACCCAAATTCCAACCTGAATATATCTACATATTAGTTATGGGTTTGCTTTCCTAGTACCACAGTGGTATGGAGATGAGACGGTTTCCTTAACTTATCCTGCATTTGGATATATTTAGACTAAATGTGCCTGACTCTACTGTTCTGTTTTTTTCTTGGAGTTCAGATATGCACTATCAACCATTTACTTATGGGGATGGAAAATATAGGACAGAGGAAAGTCAGAGGAATGACCTACAAAAGAAAGGGTCATATAGCCCCCAAAACCATGTCCTTAGTGCTAGTTGATAGAACACAAAATGTTGGAGGGGCAGGGGGAAGAATGGTGTCAACATGGCTTCCAGTTTTGCCCCAACATGGTTATCTAGCGCTTTTTAATCATGCTGTGGAATTCCTACCATAACTGGCTGGGCAAGTAATGAAGTTCACAAAATTGCCAATGGAAACTTAGAATCTGTTTCTTCCTGTCCTCATAAGGCCTCACTCTTCTTGCTCTTCAATGACCTCCTCCTCCAGAAACATAATAACTGTCTCTTCCTTACTAATCTCTCCTGTCTACTTCTTTTACCCCCTGCCAGCAAATTCTTCAAAGTATCCAGATTACTCTGCCTCTTTTTATTCTCTTTGTGTAGGGAGAAAGTTTATCATTTATTTTTATTATTTATTCCTGAATCAAGGGGTCTTTAGAAAAATACCCAACCCCTCCTACTTAATCATGTTGGCACACTTTTCCCCTGTGATATGTAGGTGACTAGATCAGGAAATGAACAAATAATGTCTCTCTGGGTACCCTGCACTCCATCCAGAGCTCAATCTGTGCATTGGGAGGTACAGACCTTCCACCAGTGAGAGATGAGGCAATGGCAGTATCTGTGAAAGGGGCAGCACACATTCCTTGAACACTGGGAGATCTGAGGTTGATTTTGCCCTTTCATGCTTTTAAGAGTGAGGATAACATCAAAGTGTAGGAACAGCTATATTGGGTCCGACCAAAGATCTGTCTGGTCCAATATTCTCTATCCAACAGTGGCCAAGAGACTCAGGGACGTGCAGGGACAGCATATCACAATGTTCCCCAGGACACCCGTACAATCTCTAGCTCTTTACAGTCCCTGACTACTTGAGCCAGCATCCTTACATTTCCTAGTCCTTGATATTTTTTTCTTCTGTTAATTTGTCCAGCTGTTTGCTGAAACAATGTTAACTTCTAGCAACCACACTACAGTGAGGAGCTCCCATGCTATGGGAATAAGGAACTTAGTTTGGTTTCTTTCTTTAATCTGCTAGTTTCATTTGATGCCTCCTACAGCATGCACTGGAAGAAACAGGGAACAGTCATTCCCTGTTCATCTTCTCCTGTCACTCATGATTTTAGAGACCTTTATCATACTTTCTTTAACTCACCTGCCTTCCAGCCTGAAGAGCTGCCACAAGATCCTTTCTATAAGCGACATAAGTGTTATCACTACATGGGCCCACACTAACAGGCTTTGCAGAGAAACGTGGTGCCATGCTAAATGGGGAGGCATGCTTTGCACTGGGGTGGTCATGTGCCCAGCTGGTCAGAAAGCAGGCTGAGACTGCAGTAGCAGGTAGTGCAGTCTAACAGTGTTAAATCCAGGCTAGGATTTTTCTTTTTTTTTCCTTTTTTGTTGGGTACATTAGGGCATAGACCCAAGATGGCCTTACTGTGCATTTTCGGGCTGGGGGGTGTCTTTAGGCAAACTCTGTTGTAATCCCATGGATGTCGTGGTTCACTAGTGGCTGGAAGCCACTGGGTTCGTTCTTGAAGCCCATTGCCCCAGTGTGGCACTGAGTAATGGTGATCTTGGGGGCTGGGGGAGCTTCCCCACAGCTGGCAGGGCAGGGCCTGTCCCACCATTCCCAGCCAGAGAGCAGGGCAGGCTGGGGGACAGCCAGGGGCAGCCCCAGCCCCAGGGAACAGGCACCTCCCTGGGGACGGGATGGGGCTGAGGCTGGGACAGGACGTCAGCACATGGGTGGGGTCTGTGGGGTGCCTCTGCCCAGGCGCTGGCAGCGAGGGCTGCAGGCAGCCTCTGTGTGGAAAGGCCGGGGCTGCCCCATGCCAGACACAGCCGGTTCCAGCCAGTCCCAGCCGGCTCCAGCAGCCCCACCGCAGGACACAGCCCAGCCCCTCAGCCAAGCTGGGGGCGCCTGGGGGAAACCAGGTTTCAGCAAGGGCCAAAGGCGGCACAGGCAGAGGAGGAGGAAGGCAAGGAGGGAGCAGCAGCAGAGGGAGCCCGAGGGCGGAGGAGGAGGAGGAGGAGGAGGAGGAGGAGGAGGAGGGCAGGAGGTGCTGCAGGCCCGGAGCAGGGATCCCCTGCAGCCCTGGAGAGAGCCCGCTGGAGCAGAGACCCACCCTGCAGCCCGGGGAGGGCCCCACGCCGCAGCAGGGGGATCTTTCCTGCAGGAGCTGCGGCCGTGGAGAGCCCAGGCGGGAGCAGGTTGTCCCTGAAGGACTGCAGCCCGGGGCAGGGCCCGCGCTGGAGCAGGGAGACGTGTGAGGAGGGAGGAGCGGCCGAGAGGGGCTGGGATGGACGGAGCGCAACCCCCATCCCCACCCCCTGCGCCCCTCGCGGGGAGAGGAGTCGGGAGTGAAGGGGTGAAGGTGGAACTGGGAAAGGAAAGAGGAAAGGTGTGTTTTATTTTGTCTTTCTGTCGAGTCTGTTTTGCCCATGACAGTAATGGGTGAGTGATCTCTTTGTTTGTATCTTGAACCCTGAGCTTTCTCATCCTATTTTCTCCCTCTGTCCTGATGAGGAAGGGCAGTGAGGAAGCCCTTAGCCCTTAGCCCAGGTTAACTACCACTGGGGTCAGGATCAGGCCTGGTGAGGGGAAATCAGGTCAGACACAGCCCCGGATGGCTGGGCAGGACCATGGGCCACAGACTGACAGCCTTGGGCTGGACTGAAATGGGGCATCTGCACCCATGGGCAGGGATGTGAGAGGCACAGGCTGAGGCAGGTCAGGGCCAGCATGTCATGTGAGTGCCCTCAGGGCCAGGACACACGTCTTCCAGTTTAGTTTCATTTGGAAGGAACCCAGCTCATGCCCTCTGAGACCTCTGCACAATGCAAACCGAAGGGCACTAAGTGGAAAGAATGAGGTTTGCTCTAAGAGCATGCTCTCAATGTAAACATGCTAATGCTTGCACTCCAAGCTGTTTGGATATGACCTCATCCATCCATCCATCTGTGTGTGGGCACAGCATCTCCCAGCTGGTCTGATCAGAGCTGTGCAGTTTTCCACTGCCTCTTTAGTCAAGGCTAGGTCTATTGAGCATGACCATGCTCCAGAGCTGTTCAAATCCATTTAAAACACTGAGCATGTTCCCGTAATCTTACCTTCCATAACAGAAGTGCAACAACATCTTTCTTCAAAATAAATAAAACAAGCCAGCAACAACAACAACAAAACCATTAAATATCAGAACTAAATGAAAAAAACCCAAAACAAAACAAGAATATACCACAAAACAAAGCATTCCACCAAACACCACCCTGAGAGGGAGAATAAGCAAAGAAAGAGCATATTAAAGATATTGCTTACATTTCTTGGTGCACTTCTGGGACACACTCATGCAACAGGGGGAAGGGTCTGGATGCTGTGGCTAACATGCCTGCTCTCAGCAGAGGAAAAGTGTGATAATAATAACCCCTACTGATGTATAGTCAAGGGACATGAGCTGACAAACAGGAGTACGATTCATGATCCTTGTGTTAGAGGGGAATGACAAATGATTGATAATATATTTCCACATTGCTTCTGACAGGTGGCTTGTGGAAGGAGACATCAATCCCAGCTTGTGAAATGTGGAAAGATCTCAGCACAAGGTAAGAAGGCAGCAGCAGCTTACATGTGAATTATACTCTACAGTGCTTGAGATCTAAGCAGCAGCTATGCTTCCCTTTGGGCATTTTATACAGTAAACACTTTATTTTCCAAGGCATTCAACATCCTCTGCTTTTCCCTGATGCTCCTGTGTGTTCAGGGTATTGAATATCATACCAGAATGGACCTTCAGTAGGCCATACATTTTTTAGCAGGGATTTTCAATAATTCACAGGATCAGACCCTAAATATGCACGATATTAGATGAGAAATTTTCCAGTCTCTTTACCATGCAATTTCAAATGCAAAGAGCCTCTAGTTTCCGTGTAGTAGCAGTGTTTCAATCTCCCAGCCATATAAAATGCCTGGCTAATTGGACTGGTAGAGGAAAGGGGGATTTTTGTGTTTGATAAATTAATCAGTGAGCACTACTGTACATTTCGCACTAAAATCCTTAATTAGACATAAAATGCCAAAGAATGGGATTCTTTCTTTATTTTTAGCCAGGAGTTTAGTTTTTAATTGAAGGGATGACTTTTGATCCTCCATTAGCAAGGAGAGAAGAAAGCCTTTCAAACGGAAGCGGCACCCCAGCTGTTGCTTAGCATCTGAGAGGTTCAGCACTGCACTTCCACGGATCCCAGGAGCCTATTGATACTTAGCATAAACACACTAAAAGGATCAAATTGACGTTCACACAAACCAGAGTCCACGCAATCACAAAAGCTTTTAATCCAAGCCTCTGTGTAAAAGGATAGCTTCTAATTAGCAGTCTAGACTAATCATCAATGTTTAGCTTATAAAAATGAAGCTATCAATAAAGAAAGCAAAATCTGAAATGTTGGTAGAGGCCAGGCATAAGCTGGAAGATCATTTAGTCATTCACTGTCCATTTCTTTCTTGCTCAGTTTTTCAGTGTTTCCAGAGCTTTTGTAACCAATGAAGACAAAATCTCTGAGGCTTCATTGGTTACAGATTTCGCACACAAAAAAAAGGCAACCAGGGCAACAACCAGGGCAAACAAGGATATCCTGTAAGAATTCTCTATAGGTCTTTACTCCTGCCTTGTACTTCTCAGATGGAGCTAACACTTAGCTGGACCCTTAGGCAATGTTATAGGGCAGCTGCAAGTCAAGGTGAAATGCCACTTATATTCTTTCATTAACCCTCCCGGGCCTGTCATTAAATATGGCAGGCTTAGCATTTTTCACTTCAGATGAAAAAGCATCACTAATCCCAGGAGGCAGAATTTTTTCAGTGCCTAAATTGATGAACAAGACAAGGTCAGCAATTTTCAGTTTATTGACAGAACTCTATTTACCTTTAGAAGTATTGAAATGGTATTTCAGATGCCCTGGAGCAGAACTGTGACCAAAAGGAAAAGGGAGAGGTTTATGAGAACCATTGCCATTATGCTACCTGAAGTATTGTGAGTGGCTTTTGTTTAACTTGCTAAAGCAGAAGGAGATATTTTGTGATTAGAAAATATTTTCATAAGAAAAGAACTTTAATAAATGTGACAGCACACGATAGATGGAGACAAACACAGAGAAGCAGAACAATAGAGAAAGAGCAGAAACTACAGCCAACTTCCATTTAGAGTTAAATATAGGTTTTGATGCAAAAAATGTGTGTTGGCTTTCTGCTTTGTTTGAGGTTTGTTTGTTTGCTTAGGAATGATTATCACTAACAAGCTGACTAACTGATCTAGATTTCAGTGAGAGAAATAGAGCTGACCATTTGAAATCTGTCCATCATCATAGCAATCCACTAATGACCGTTACTGAAAGCAACAGCTGAGCTCCACTTTTGTTTATAAAGCTAAATAACGTCAGTTTATTCATAATGAATAATAATAATAATGAATAACCCCATATTGCTGTGGGAGTAAGTTTGTAAGAACTGAATTTTCTCCTTTAACCATTGCTGGAATGGGTTTGCCTTGAAAGGCCCTGCCTTCAGCCAGAAAAATAGTGTGGGGGTTTTTTTAAGACACATGCAGGTTATCTAAAAGTAGGCCAAAAAGGAAATGAAGAAAAGGCAGTAAATGTTGCTAATAAAGACTAGCAAGTCTAATTAAAATCTGGAGCTTACTGAATTTAGTTCAACCCACTAAATCAGTGGCAGACAGCTCTGACCTGAGTAGGGGACTTGCAGCCATACAGTTGTGACTGCGTCTCTGCCACTTAGGCTTCTTGGTACACTGACACTCAACCTTTGTTAAAACTGCAGAAAAACCTGTTACCTGCCTAGATTTTACTGCAAGTGAACTAATTTCTGCTAGCTAATATGAGTGAGGAACACATCTTTGTCTCCAAGGAAGATGGTGTTTAAGGACATATACCACCTTTTCCTTCATACAAAGTATATAGTTTGTTTAGGGGAAAGGTGAGCTGGGATCCTACAGTATCACTGCGCTAACTCCCCTGGGTGAGGTTTTATTTTTGGTGGGGGTTGTCCTGCAGGCACTCCACCTTTCCTAACAGAAATGATCTGGTTACTAAGCCCTTGAAGTAGGCAGTGTCTCTGCATTCTGATTAAGTCCCAACATTAGGATGTCTGGAAAAGAAAACTCTCCTGGGTGCCGGCAAAGAAAGCAACACCAAAACTTTGGGGGAAGGTGGCTGGCGTTGAATCTGTCAAGGTTGAAGCATGCTTCCAGGGCTGCTCTTCCACTTCTCACAATGGATCAGCTACCTTAACTGGAGTTTGAAATGAGTATGGCTGCAGCCTTTATTCCTGCATCTTTGACAAGTGTCCTGAAAGCCACTGAGGACATTTAGAGAGAAGGCTCTCTACCTTGATGGGTCTGATGAAGCTCTGGAGAAGCCAAGCTGCTAAGAGCCAGCAGTTTAGATTTGCACAGAAGCAGGACTTTCTTGTTAAAAATGTAGGTACTAACAGGCATTAGGCACCCAGGGAGCCAGACAAGCTGGGGGGGTTGCACTTTTCCCCAGTTTGCCCTTCAAAGACCCCAACTGGTGCTGAGTAGATGTGTATGCATGGAAAGCACCAGTTGGCAATTAATCTCAGAGAGATTTCTGAGTAAGAAAACATTACTTTTGTCCTGGAAGACCAAGGACATGAATGATATAAACTGAATTTCTGGGTGATCTTTCCAAGTAAAATTCTTGTAGTTCATCAAGACTAGATTTGTGATTTTTAAAAAGTGGTCAACTCTTGTAAGGGATCAGTACCTGATTTGTGGGCTGTGAGCAGGGAGTAGCTAGGATTTTGTTGATGATCTCAGGGTTTCCTAACGAGAGCTTGCTTTATGTCAATGATTCATGTCAATCTTAACTAAATTCTCATTCCATTTACCCTAGAGTACATCTGCGGGCTTAGCAAGTCCATGTTTTTTTCATGATATCTTTCACACATGTATTTACCAGCCTGCTCTCTCTGGCTGCAAATTTAACTTGGCACTGCAACTGTTAGCCACCAAGTGATGTTCTCATAGACACCAGAAAATGTGGCCAGCATCCCTCCTATTTCCTTAGTCCTCTCTCCTTACCGTGTCAACCTACATTCCCCATTCCCACTAGTAGTGCCCTGGGTAGGGAATGCAGGAGGTTGCTACAGTGGCACCTTTAGGCACAACTTCTATGCACAGGGATAGCAGGTGAAAGACACAGTATCTCTCAGATGTATTGACGTATTCAAACCATCAGCACCTAAATCAGCCACAGACCCTCATCTCCCGCCTGCACACAGTCACTGACACCTTCACCCAACTTCCAGGTGTCTTACCCACCTCACCTCTTTGGGCATGTTGGTGTGGCTCACGCTGCTCTATGCAAATTTTGGTTCTATGCAAATTGCTTATGGTATGCAAATCAATACATTAAATAACTAGCATAAAATGACACATACGGAGATGTGCATAACTTGGCAGCTATAAATCTGGAATCGTTCCACTGACGTCAATGGTTTCATTTCAGATAGATAGGCTCCAGTACGGAAGGTGTTGAAATCTGGCCCTGTGATATTTTCAGTCAGCTACTAAACACAAACTCAGGAATGAATGATTTCAAAGGTGTAATTATTATTAATGCCTTGTGGTTGTTGTTATTTCTTTAGGTTTGTACAACTAAACATACATCCAAAGGTGGATTGCAGAACATACTTAATTTTAACTAAGCTGACATTGGTGATAAATAGAGAACCTGTGGTTTATCGGATCTCGAGGCAGTATGAACCTTATCCACTTTGGCCCTAATCGCATGATAATTTCTCTTTTAAAATAGCCAGGGCAAATAATGCAGGATTTATGCCAAAAAGTCTTCAGAGGCAGATGTATGCCCTAAAGTGTTTCAAATCAATTTAGAATAGGGAATGAGTATAGATCAGTTCAGTGTTACACGCCATGTATTTTTGATCCGGGACTGGGTGCCTAGAAGCATATGTACCATCTTGTGTAACCACCTCCTGACAAGGATCTGCTGTTATTGTATGCAAGAAAAGCAGAACATGGTAAAGGTTAATGCTGCACATGGCAGAACCACAATACTGAGCAGGGGCCCCAGTTGCTGACTGCTTCAAGTGCTGTGCAGTCATTTACACATTTGCAAATGTCGTTTTCACATGGCAGAACTTCCACCCACTTTTGCCTGAATGTAAATGACTTCAGGAGACGCCAGGCATTAAGTGTTCTCGCAACTGCCCCCAACATCCCACTACTCAAAAACAATGCTTCAAAACACTCCTAGAAAACCCTGTAAGACTTTCAAAATATATCTGGTTTTGTGTTTCTGAACCTTCTTGGTCACTAGTGGGGCTGGGCTCAGATTTACCAGGTTACTGAACTACAAGACATGTGCATTGTTGACAAGGAGATTCAGCAAAGCCTGATAATGAGAGACTTCGGAAGAGTCAGGCTCTGCTTCTGCTGTCTATTTGATCTATTCAATTCACCTTAAATTCTGTTGCATTTTGCATGAGTAAAAAGCTACAGGAGGTTTGTATAGTATGAAGAAGCTTCCAGATTTCTTATTAGTTAACTAAACTAGCATCAGAGATTATGTATATAAATATAGAAGCAATCTAAACTGTGGAAATGTCAGTGTCTATCTGTACATGCAATTTAATGTTTATCAAGTGTGTCTAACATTTGTATCAGTATTTTCTTTTGCCTTTTTTTTTGTTGGGCTTGGGGGTTTTTTGTTGACATCGTAATCATGATATCTTTCCATTTCTGTTGCTATAACTAACTTCTACTTCAACTGACAAAATTAGAACCTCTTATTATAGCTATCACTTTGGGAATGTTTTTGAGTTTGTTTAGGTTTTTCTTTTTTAATCATGACAGTCTCCCTGCAGACCTGAACTGACATCAATTTACCACTGTCTTGACATCTTAAAGTTGTTTCTTATAAAATTTGCATTGGTGTCATTTTATTTCAAGCTGATATTGTGACAATGTCTCCCTGGATTTATACTGACAATTTATTTTTATTTTGACATAATGTCATCCCTATAGCCCTTCACTAGCATCTATCATAAGTCTGTGGATTTAAATGAAAAGTGGTTTCATTCTGTAAAGTACAGTAACTAACCGAGCTTTCTCAGTAGCTGTTTTTCTGACCTCAATATCTAGCTATTGGTTGCACTTAGGTTTTTGTAGAAATGTCAAAAGTTCTTGCCCAGTGCTTTAGGTAGCTCTTCCATATGTACCAAATAACGAAATTAAACAAAAGCTTCCCTTGAAAATAAAAAATAATCACCATTAAGAAAAGGGTGAATGCATGTTTGTAACAGCAGCATCAAACAGCTAGGCAGTGTTGGTGATACTGCCTTGAACTGCTGAGAGCTGCTGATCCTCCTCTTTCGCTGAAGTGGCAGGGACATCTTTTTGGGACTGAACATGAAGGCTGTTTCCAGGCATTTCCTTGGCAAACACAAAGTCCTCAATATCTATGTATTTGATATGCTGTTGCTCCTTTATTTAAATACCAAAAATGACAATAGGCAAGCTCTGGTGGGAGCGAGGGTGAGGGGAGATTTCAGAAAAGTTCCTGTGTGGCAGGTATATGTTTGACTCTGGTTTATTTTTTCAGCTCTTTCATTTTTAAATTCAGAGAGGCAAGCAGGATAGTGTGCTTTATCACAAATGCCTTGTGACCCTTCTTGAAGTAGAATCATTGCGTGGCATAGCTAGAATTCCCAAGGGCATGTTTGCAAATTATAAACCAAATTCCTGCCTGCGGTTGTTGAATATTCCTAGGATTATCCATGATCCTGACCGAGTGGTTTGTGTATGCCATTTTGCAAAAGCTATTGTTCATCAGAATACAAGCATAGCTTAATGAGGTATTTGCAGCAGTAACATCATTTATATGTCTTGGTATAAATGGTTCAGCTCCTATACAACTTCATATCTGGTAAACCACAGTACAGGTACAGAGAAAAGGATCCTTCAACAGCAAAATTTGCTCATTTTTAAAGAATGAGACCATCAATACTAAGTAATGGTGATGGTGACTTGCTCTCACTGATTTGTCTCACCAGCAGTGCCTAGGCAGAAGCTATAGCCCTCATGGCTGAACTAAAATTAAGTACTCAGAATTGAAACTTCCGTGCATGTGGGAGGTTATTTATTCTGCCCTACTAACACAAAGAAGAGTGAAATTTGATTGCCTAAACAGCGTAGTCAAGTGTCATTTGAAAAGACTTCCAGCTCATGTTCCAAAAGCACCCAGGTCTCTCAGAGGTCCTGTGTCAGACCTGTCAGTCTCATGTGGATGTTTAGACACTGCAGCAGTAGATCTCTTATCTTCAGGCAATGAGATTAAGCCCTAAGTATGATAAGATCAGGACAAGAGACATTTTAACAACAATGCAAGTAAAGAGAGGTCTGAGAAGATGGCATGTGAAGCTGGTGAGAAAAGTTTGTCTTAAAACTCTTCAAAACAGAAATGATGACTTTAATGTAAATTTAACTGACACTTTGACATTTAGTTTGGAATTCATTTTGAACTTTATCTCCAAAATTCCAAGGGGAACCTGGGACTTGAAACTACATAGGCAGAAACTGAACACAGGAGTTGCATAAAATGTGGATAAAAGATATCTATATATGAGTAGTGTCAATTCCTATAGATGATTTAGATAAGTAAAAAACATAGTATATTAACCAACCAGTGAAGTTTCATCTAAATCATTAACTGTTTATTGGGTATTCTTTTTGCTCCCTTCCAATATTGAAATATGCTGCTGCTGTTGTTAGAATTAACTCAGTATATTTTTGTTATCTGTATAAACACCCAGTCTGCCTTTGACTTCAGCAGAGTTTCATAGTCTAATTAAATGTCTGTCAGATTGGAATGTCTCTGTCAGTAATTCTTGTCTAAAAGGGAAACACCACCACTAGAAATAGCACACTGTTGCATTAAGCATGGCAATGAGCACTCATATTAGTCTTGCATTTTAACTCTTCCAAGCACTTCTTATCTGATCTTCAAGTTGGTCTTACTGAGTAGACGTTTTGAAACTAACTTCTGATTTTTAGTGCCTATCATTGCAATCCTGTTTTTCACATATGTTAATCACCCATAAGTGGTGCTAGCTCCAAACACAGTTTGGGGACTTCAGCATGTTGCGCAGAAACTTTTTGAAAATGTGGCTTTACTCAGTTGGTATTGAGCTTTCTGTCTGTGGACCATGGGTAATTTACTTGCAAAAGATACTTCGCAATAGTCTGCGTCTTGCTACAACCTGTATCTGGCAACAGAAATGGTAAGAAATTTCTGCTAGCAAGATCAAGGATGAGAAAGATTGGAAAGCATCTCAGAAAGTATGAGTTGCCCAGAAATGTGGTTGTTCACAGCACTGAGCAATTATCATAGCCGGCCTCGCCCTACCAGTGCCAGGGCAGTTCTGTGGACTCAGAAGTGATTAACATGGGACCACAAGATGTTAAGACCCCCAGCTCTGGGTTTCAAACCTGCGTAGCTAGATACAGGTGAGGGCTGGTCTTGTTATACTTCCCACAGAGGTTTCTCCAGGGCTAGGGTTTATTGTCCTCAAAATATACAGCTGTAGAGATTGCAGTTAGCTATTAATTAACTGCTCTAAACTGGGAGTCTCTCTTGCTGGGAGAAAACAACTGATAGAAAGGGTTTGTGTATCCTCTCTGTAGAGGATACAGTCCCTTTATAGATATTCCGTGCTGTCCTATGAAGTGAGACACTTAGAGTTTATGCTGATCCCCATGTTTCGACAAATTTGACTACAGATTTCTGCTTCACTAGGCATGAAGGATCAGTCAGCTATTAAACCAAGGGCTGCAATGCCACTAGCTGTGGAGAGCTGCCTGATGACAGTGTTTTATAATGCTTGGATAAGAACTGAGATGTCGCTATTCTTTCCAGCATGAAGAATCCAGACATATATAAATACAAGAATGCATATGTACACTGTACTTCTGGTGGTCACATGATAAAAGGAGAAATCAGCTGTAAAAGAAAATGAGATAAGGTGAGTTTATTTGGATGTTCTGACAGCTCTCAAGGATATATTGAAATCTTGCATTTAAATTTCAATATGCAATGGTAACAAAGGAAAGTGCATGAGGGCCCCTTGAAGATCTAATGTCTATTGACTACTATTTAAAGGTCAACCATAGATTTCAACCATTATATATAACATTTTTAATGTGCATTTTGTGTTTACAGCATACGCCATCTTTCAATGGTGTCTGAGTACAATCAGCACTTATTTCTCAAGGATTTACATATTATGGTCTAGAAGTTTTAACTTTGTGAAATTCCTTTTCAAAATGTGAACAAACATTCCAGATAATGTGCAGGAAAAAGGAGAGTCTAATACAATTGTACATAATATCACTTCAGCTTCTCCCTATCCCATTACTTAAAAACTCTGCCTCAATTAAGTGTTAAGAAAATAAAAATGTCTTCAACAAGAAGAATAAAATCAACAGTAATTAATTGCTTCAATATTTCTCACAGTCATTCCCCCTCCATAGGAAATTAATTTCCATTCATACTACAGACAAGATACAGGAGATGGAAGGGGAGAAAATTAATTTGGCTGATGTCATTCTGTAGTTTAATCCCAGCATTAATATCCTTCGTATAGTGACTGGGAATGATATCTGGATTCAAAAGTAATTCTGTGAAATTTGAGGCTTTATGGAATTGATATTGTTCTGGGAATGAAGATGTTGCAATCTTCCTACCATTTTCAATAGCCAGTAAAAGTGAAGAATCAAATGAGAGTTAAAATTCCTGTCCCTCTCTCTGAAATACACAGCTGTCATCATCTCCCACTCCCGTTTTGTAAAGATCAGGTAGACTTGCCAAGATAGTCATGGCTATGATTGTCTGTGTTTTGATGGATGAGCCCTTAAAAAAAAAAAGAATAAGTTGTAATATGCCTGAAGGCAAAGAAGTGAATAGCTGTTTCTTTGTGCAGAACTTGCACTGGGTCCTATATTAGAGAAAATTCTGGCCAGAGGAGAACTGCCAGGGTTAGGGATAAATTTGCCTTCCCATATACAGAGCTGTCAGGTCTCATGCCTTTAGACAGAGACACACATTTAAATCCCATCTTATTTTAACCACAGACAGTGGGAAAGTTTCTGTGTATGCAGTGACACAGGCAATCAGAAGTCTTTTTCCACCTAGAGATGGAATCAGGAAAGAGACGGCTTTGGGTTCCTACCTGCATCCCACTCCAAAGAAGCTTCCTTAGGAAGTGCACTCTCCCAGTGCTGAGTAGTACCTTGACGCAGGTGGTGTTGTGCACCCCAGTGCACGCTGCATGCCTGCTTGCCTGATTAACTGGGGTTTACACACAGAGTGAAAGAAGTCGTCTGCAGATATGCCATGCTGGGGGAGTGCTGTCTGCTGACATTAGGCTGGGGCAGGTCAAATTCCAGAGGAGGAACGTGGTTTCAGTTTTAGAATCTAAGAATTTGTCTACAAATTTTAAACGTCCCACCACTGTGATTGCCAGAACTTTCATACTGTGAATTTAATGCAAACTGATTAAGCTTTCTTTTCCTGAATCTGAAGAAAGCCTAAACTCCTACCTGAGTTTGATTTCAATTCCATTTATTATAAATGCTAGTGTTTGAAGGATAAATCTAAAGGAACTTCACTTGTATTTGCTGGAGAGATTGGTATGTCTCCTTCTGTCATTCTGATTTAAAAAATCATCTTTGGACCCAGTGTATCTATTTCTGTTTTCATTTTATGGAACATTATGGGGAATAATTGTTTAGTGAAAAGCATTCTCATTTGCATTATTGTATGTTATTTGACCTTCCTCAAGAGCACTGGGACACCTCCAAGCACACCACTCAGCTTTCAATACTGGCACTTGTGAGCCCATTCTTGCACCCTGGTAAGATGATTAATGTACCTTGGAAAATCACCTAATGGCTTGATACACTTTCTATGCAGCCTCTTGTAGGAGAAAACCAGGATAATGTGAGATGTAATTTATGGGTGTGAAATGGAGAAGCTGAGACAGAGAAACTCATTCAGAAGTATTGACAGGATATCTGTAGTGCTTGAGAACTACACAGCAGAATTTAAAAGCATTTGTGAAATAGAGTGATATTGGAAGAGATCCCAAATACATGGAGACACCTGGCTGACAAGGATGTTCCCTCTTTAGAGACTGGTGGAGGGAAGAGATTTATCTAGTCAAAATATTGACCTGGAACCTTGCCTTTTGTTAGAAGACGTGAAGTACTTGATGTATATGACACCAAAAAATCCTAAATTGAGTTTATTGGTTGTTCACAAATCTATCCTTTCTTGTCAGGCTAAAGATCTTACTTACCCTGCAGAGCTCAGAAAGGCTGATAGTTCTTCTCACAGAAACATAATGTCAAAAAGAAAAGAAAAAGGAAAAAAGAACACAATCTTCTTTTTCAATCAGTATATGCATGTCTGCCAAGCTTTTTGCCTCTCTTGGTTGCTGAGCACCTCTTGAGACCCCGCATTAAATATCTTGAAGCAAGGAAGCCACCTAGAAAGAACTGAGATTCCAGAATGTTTGGAGCTGTCATTCCTCCTTTTTGGGTACTGGACTTCATTTGTAGTAGAAGAAGGAAAGGATGTTAACTGTCCCGCACTGATTAATAGTGTGAGAGAATGGCTAGAAAGCTGTTAATACAATATGAGAGTGTTTATTTGTATTTCATTTTTATGCTGAGGTTCACAATCTCAATGGCATTCTTCATTGACATTTATTAATTTTGGTGGCTCTAATTCTCTAACATTAAAACATCTGTTCTAAGTAATGGCATATTTCTGTGATTCATTTTTTAATATTAGGACATAACAGATACTGCTTATCTGCACACTCTGGATGCCCTTGATGTAACTTCAAAGTACATCTTAAGTGCAACAGTACAGTATAAAATACTCCAACAAGCAATTTCAATCTCAAATCTCCCATGTGCTCAAAAAAATTCCCCACTCTTGTAATTACAATTCCTGTCCCCATTTTCAAAAGCCTAAGAGACGAATGAACTTTTGTTAAGTGCCCTAAATCATCACTTATTTGCCTGAAGGTGTTAATGATGGGTCATATTCTTTTCACACACGGAGTAGAACATTATTTCTAGAATTCTGCTATTGATTTCAGCACTGGCAATATACAATGATTGTCACTGAAAATTTGTCACTAATCGTAGAATTTCCAACTCTCTCTCCATTGTTCCAAAAATAATATCTTGCAGTAGCGCTCATACCACTGTCAGTTTATCAAAGAACAACTTCCAATTGAAAAGCCATGAGATGTTATTAGCCTATATTGTACACAAAAGTTAAAAGTAATGTGTCATCTGGAAGGCAGAATACATTACACTCCAACAGTGTCATCAAGAAGGGGTATGAAAATCCCCAAACAAAATAGTGCAGTCAACAGGCTTATTCAGCCAATCTCTAAGTATCATCAGTATCTGTTATTATTGCCATTATTATTATAGCGCATTGGGTATTTTTTCTTCCATTTGACAAAAAAAATGTAATAATGAGTTTCTTTTTATTGGCTTGAGACTATCTAGGGATGACACAGAGGATTTTTTATAATGAAAAACTACTAAGATGCGCAGCCACTTTTGGCAAGTTTAAATTATGAAAGCAATTCTACCAAACAAAATTCATGAGTCACAAACATGCTGCCAGTGCAAAAAAAAAAAAAAAAAAAAAAAAAAGGCAGACAAAATACAGCCTCCCCTTCCCCTATATGTGACATACACGTTGGTACAGATTTAGGGATTCAGCTGGTTATTGCAGGCAGACTTCAGGACCTGCTGAGTTAACTGCTTCTCTGCCATTGTTCACACATAGCCTGGAACTGAGATTGCTCCCTTGAGATGTTTTGGAAAGGGAAAGGGAACATAGTTTGCCTCTGGCCCTACCCGAAACTACTGTATCCTTTGTGGGGAGGGAGGAGGTAAGTTAAGGAGAAAACAGGTTTTGTTTTTAAAATAGATGCTGATATCAAGTTGGTCTAGAAATCACAAAGGTGTTAAAAAGACAAAGCTCTGACCTCTGTTACATGTTTCAGTGCTTTTATGGTGGGACTTCTGAATTTTTAGGCATTTCAGCAGCCTTCCTTCACCACAGCGAGTCACTCTCTGTACAAAACACTAATTTGTGTCAACGGATACCTTTAGTAATGCAAGCAGTCAGTCAGTGAACTTGGTTGAGAGATTTGCACTGTTCAATAGAAATGGAATTTTTTGTATTGCATCTGACTTTCACTTGTTCTGCACAATGTGTTCAAATCTACCCTTTTCTTTTCCCTTCTCCCTGCCCAACTAGGTCACAATACCACAAAATCAATGCGCTAGGTTTCCCACTTACAAAAACAGATGTCTGGGCCCCACCAGCTAAAAAAGAGGCAGGAAACGATAGCTTTTTTTGCTGAGTGTTTTTTCTTGAGTGTAGTTAGAGAAAACCACAGACAGCTATCTTCTGCTTCACAATATGCAAATATGCAGTGTTATATTGAACAAAACAGAAAGAAATTACTCATCAAGAAATTCCTGAGCAAGCATGTAATTAGAAATGGATTCCAAATCAAAATGCAGCCAGAAACTGCAGAAATCCACATCTAGAAGTAAACATCTTACAACTGCTTTAGGATAAATATTCTGCTATGCTACAGGAATTTAAAAAAAATGAGAAAAAAGGATGAGAAATACAGCTCATGGTACCTGTGGTTACATAGACAGTAGCTAAGCTGATCTTAAGACACTCAAAGAATCTGTTTGTGTTTAAAGATACGCGTCTGAATGATCTTCACTGATATCAGTCTGTGAAGCTCTGACCTCTGTTTTCATCAGCAAGCCTTTCTGGCAGGCAACTGAGAGTCAAAAGAAAGTCTTGCTGTGAGATCTACCAAATCCACTGTGACCCTAATTCATCCTGTCTAATGTTGGGAGTTTAACTACAGCACCTTTACTAGGAGTGCAGTCCCTCTACACTCCTAGAAGATCTACAGAAAGTTACAGACTCAGGCCAGGCATCTGACAAAACTCTTCTGCTCCCAAAACACAAAAGGTGCCTCTGTTTGGCTCTGAAAATGCATGAATGTAAACCAGTTCCAAAATTTGCTCAAACCAGGACAAAGGCTCTGACCAGCCTTAGTGGCTGGGTTCTGGGTAGGAATGAAAATGCTGGTGATTATTTAACACTGCACAGTAGCATTTGCTTTTGATATATCCTCTCACCCTATTTTCTTCCCTGATCACGGTGTTCATGAAAAAGACATGGATAGACTCTGATGGCTGCAAAGAAAGGCTTATGCTGCAACTAAATCTTTTAAGTCTATAATGAACCAAATTGCATCTTCAGCTTATTGAATTGAGCACTACGGAAGGATCCTGCTCTGCTGAATAGATCGCACACATCTGCAAAGGCTTTTCAGACAATCTGAAACCATCCATCACTGTGTTCCTTTAAGCTCCGTCCACTGATTTACTGAGAAGCTCTTGACATCTTACAAAGTTCTCCATCTCTAATTTGTGAGTCTCACCTATCTCCTTCCTGATTAGTGCAAGAAAATCATGAGCAACTAACGTCACTCCAACCCATGCCTCAGCCAGAGGGATATAATTTCCCATCTTCCATCAAATATATTACAATCCACTGAACACTGAAGAAACTTATCCCGGATTTATTGGCTGTAGTTGAAAAAAGTAGTGTCAAATCTGCTACTTGTAAGAATACCCATGGGAAACTCACAGAAAAGCCCACTTTAAGCCGTTCTAAGTAGTAAAAGTAGAAGCAGCAATGCAGACACAGCTTTGTCTGGATGTAGGCAAGGGCATGGAATTGTATAAAATATGTTAATGATACGGGTTAATTAAATTCTTCTGTCAACAGATAAAAGATTTTATTAGAGGCCTCCCAAATCCTTTTGCAACATCTGCTGTTGTCAAGCATAAAATACTGCTCCTCACCTCAGAAGCATAGCCAGGATCCAGAATAATGTATTAAAACGGCTTGACATCTTCCTACTGAGTTGAGACAGAAACTGCATTTCCATTTCTATGCTACTCACCTGCAGTATACCACTAATACTAATTCTTTCTTCAGCTCTAATCAGCAGCCAGGTAAAATGGACAAGTAGCAATGACTTTAGACTAAGAAATATGGAAAGGACAAACTGTTCTCATTGCTAACTCCATATGACCTTACCACCATTAACAAAATGGCCCACTATGGTTTATTCCATCAATTTTTTTTTGATGGAATTTTTTATATATTTTTACATGATGGAAATTTGCGATGTGCCTCTTTTTTCACTCCTTTCTCAGGAAGAAAAGGGAGTAGTGGGGTGCTTTCTTTCAGGTTTTCTAGTTTTCTTGCTCTAACTTGATGTTAGACATACTAGGGCATATTGAATACTCTCACAGCTGGAAAAGAAGGGTTATGAGACCTGGGATGGGATCTGTCTGGAACAGATTAGATGACCCATTCAACCACGTTCCAAACAGCTGAACTCAAAGCACACGGCATTAGGATTTGAAGTCTGATACCTCCACCAGCAGTGATGGGTCAGTAGAGTGCCCTGGAGACACTGATTCCTGCCCCCTCGTCTTGACTGAGGTCTTCCTGGGGTTGTTCCTATAGGTATATCAATTGCATTTTCACTGGCTCTTGTGGAGATCATAACAAGGTGAGAATCTTTTATCTCTTACTTCACCTCTCTTTTAAGGATCTTCATGTCCCACCACAGGGACAATAAACCACCATCAGAACAAAACAGGAACTAGGCTGTTGCTTTACTTTGCTCCTTTGAAAATCTTAGCTTGGGTTCTACTTTCCTGTAATGTCTGTGGTGCATATTTTTTCATTGTGGTTATCTTGCTGCCGTTTTTCTTCTCACCTGAAACAGCTGTCTCTCTAGTATCATTTATCCTACAGGCAGCTGTCTTGTTGGGAGCACAAATCCCGCTAGAATCTCTCAATAGCTAAACAGAAGCCTTTGTGATTCCACATTTACATTTTTTGTTGCTTTTAGATATTGCAGTTTTTCCTTTCCATACCTTACCCCCTCCCCCTTTTCACGGAGCTCTAACACCCACCTGCACATACACACAAGGCATTAATACAGACCTGAAGTTAACCAGTTCACAGGGGTAATTTTTAATAGGCTACTACAGCCCTAACACAAGTTCCCCAGGTTTGCCGTGGAATCTCCATTATTAAGCAGATACATCCAGAAGAATGTTAGACATAAATTTTTAAGAATGAGTTTAAGAATGAAAAGAAATGTTAGTGGGACTGACATCCATGAAATGCCCACCAGGTATGTTGAGGAGCTGGGGAAGAAATGGAATTCCAAGAGTATTTTGCAGATGGGAGACGAAATCATTGCTATGTGCTGCCTTTAGCAGCTGGTTTGCTTCCCCCTATAAACCAGGAATTTGTGTTATCCAAAAGCTCTGTTGGGCAGGTGATAAAGTTTGACACTTGTGCACATGAGCTTTGTACACCTCAGAACTTCAGGCTCCAGCAGGCTGCCTACATGAGGTTCCTTCTACGTCGATTTTCAGTAATAACATACTTACTTACATTAACTAGTTAGGGAAGGTTAGAGAAAATTATTAAGACAAGACTCTTGTTCCAGGAAGAAACTGATATCCTTTTAATAACAAAATAATTTTAGCCAAAGTTCTTTTTTTCTTTTTTTTTTTTCCTTCTTAGGCTATTAGTAGACATCATGAATAACAGCAATCTGAAAGTAAAAAAGGATATCCATCTGTAGTTTTAGTGGTCTTCCAGATGTTGACTCTCTCCCCCTCTCCATTCAGCACAGTTTTGCTTTATTACTCACATTGCACATGGAGTAGTGGTTTCCTCACTGAGGATTTGTCCAATGCATGAGTCTAAGGCTAAGTTTACATATTCTCCAGTTATAAGAGAGTCATTAAGTTCAGATAATGTGAGATATAAATTTAAGAGGAATTCTAGGGAAATCATAATTAGGTGCAGAGACATTACATGACTTTAATGACTGAGATTTAATTTCAGTTTTCAGGATTATAAATTGAGAATCCTTATCTGGCTCATCTTCTTTTTTTCTTAATTAATTGGAAAATTATTTCCAAGCAATTAAGGCAGAGATTCTTTTCAATCCCTAAGTGTTTGTGAGCTATATACTAATGTTCTCTACCTTGCTTTCAAAACTCTGTCCTGCTAATTTCTTTGAGCTCTATCTGATAACATGATAATGCCTGCGTGTGTTTTTATATAAAAAGAGCAATTTTCACTTCAGTTTAGATTTTCTGTAGGAAATTAAGTTGCTAAGGACTTAGAACTGTAGCATTTCATAAATGCTGATAGATTAGAAAGATAGTCCCCCACAAAACCATAGAGAAGGAACAAAATTAAGAAGTAGCATCATTCTGCAATTGTCTGAAAAAATGGCTTGCTGAGATGCTCTGTTGTGGTGTTTTATGGATTCTAAGTTACATGATCTCAGCAAGTAAAATTGTCCCACTTCTAAGCACTTGGGCTGTGACTCATTTCATTTGACTCTATCCATGTACATGTTATGTGTCTGTCCTAAATCACTCATCTTCACTCTCAAGTGAAGAGTGACATCTCCACGTAAGGGAAGCTGGTCCCTTTTGATGCAATTAGCTCTTTGCATTTCATATCTTGACGGCAGAGGAATGATTCTACATGCCAAACCTGCATGCTACCTGAGTGCTAAGGTGTGATATCCAGTGGGTTGGTACATCCATACAAGAACTCAGCTATTGGTTTCCCTGTTTGGCACTGTGTAAGGAAATCCAACCTTCTCCTTCCCAAAGCTCTGCATCTGGATGCATTTAAAAAGCGAGAGCTGATGCATTAATTTGTTTTTTATTCTCCTGAAGCGCTGCTCTAATCAAACATGGATGCTGCACCATCCTGAGTAGTAACCAAGCATACAGCAGAGAAGACAGTCCCTATGCCTAAAGACTTAAACCTCACAAGAAACAATTTTAGGAAGTAGATGTTGCTTTTGCCTTTATTTTTCAGAGCAGGATCACATCTACAATGTGATTGGCTCTCTCCAACTCTCTGCTGTCACTTCTTTATACCACAGCGCTGAAGCGCCTACTGTTCCATTTGCTCTTGCTTTCCAAGGAACACCACCAAATACGCCCTGGGAGCCCGAGTCAGAAGCAGCTCTTTGGCCATGAAGTCCAGCCATAACACAAAGTCTCCTGGTTCTGAGACAGAGAGGCTGTGACTGAACGAAGAAAAGCATACGATGTCAGCTTGGTTCTTTCTCCCATCTCTGTCGCTCTGCCATTGTTCAGGGCAAGTCTTGCACTTCTGCAGACTGCAGAGTACAGAATATGAGAAGGAAACAACCCCTTTCAAATTCAAGGTGCTAAAGTTCACATACACTGTCTTTGTTTGCCAAACCAGTTTAAGTTTCTGCCTTCTTCATCCTCTTTTGCTTGTTTGCAGTCCCCACTGCAGTTCAATACTGTCTTTGTCTCATTTGTACTGATAAACATTGAACTGGTCTTAAACTAGAGTGCTGGCACAGGCTAGCTTAACAACAAAACCACTCCAGAAGTTCATGGAATTTTTTAGGTTGCCTTTAAAAAAAATTTAATGTTCTGCTTTACTGCACAGCAACACCAACATTTTTTTTTTTCCGTACAGGTGAAGAGGCAGTGTTGCCTCTTGGTAGAAAAAAGCATCAGGGAATAAAAAGTTCTTAAGGTAATTTACAGCCAAATAAATGTCAATGGAATTATACCCTAATATATATTATTTTCAGAACTGAGCTGGTATCCCCTTGGTAATTGGGATCTATCAAAACTAAAAAAGAGGAAGGTAAGAAAAATAGTGAGGTTTTAGATCAATAGCTTCAAATATGGTGCAGCAAAAGAAAGTGAAAATTAAGTTCTGTTCTAAAGTAATGAATTGAATGATTTAGAGGATTAGTGGAAGGAAATACACTTCACATCTAAATAACCAGTTCCACTGTGAAAAGACAAGCTGACCTGCAGTGGATGAGTGTTTACATCTATAGCCTCTCCGGCCAACAATTCAACTGATGTGAGTTTAAAAAAAAAAAAAAAAAAATTCTCCTGAGGCTGTTTCAAAGGAAAAAATGAACATTCAATGAAATGTTCATGAAAGTGTCTCCTGTGGAAGCTCAGACTCAAACTATTTTGGGTTTTCAGCTTCAGATGACACATAGCTGGTTGGCTGTGACATTGACTCACACATTCTGTGTCTCAGGTCCCCTTTCTTCTTTATAAGTTGTGATTCCTGGATGAACCAGGAATGCACCAAAGTGACATTTCAGAGTCAAAATATTTTCAAGTTTTCATCAAAAGCTCAAAATCTGCCATGGGAAAATCTGATATATATATTTTTTTAAATATATTCATTACTTTTTCTTGAGTGAAAGAGCATTTTTTCAGACAGCTGAAGAGTGTCAATTGAGAAGTCAGACATAGAGCAGGATATGGGACCTGGATCTCCTTGTAGAGGTGGCTGTTTCAGTGTTCACATGGTCACAAAGTGAAGAAGTTAACCTTGACTGCATTGTAAGTGGTATTTGAATAAATAAAGGGATTCAGTGTCATGGTAAGGAACTTTCTGCCTGGAAAGCAACACAGGAAAAATTTGGAATAAATAGCTATTTGCTGCTGTCTTTTCAAGCAGGATAGTGGCAAACTGTGGGTCTAATACATCATGCCTTCCATTCTTTACTGAGTTTCCAAGGTTAAGAGAACGAATAATAAACAAACACGATTGTTGTGTGCTATCAGCCTCCATTTCAATGTGCTCATGTGAGGGACACCTTGCTTCTCATGCTTTATTCCTATCTTCAGCTCAATTAGATGCATCTTTCTGAGGCCAAGCTCCTTTGTACAAACGTGCATTCTTCCCATAATTGCCTTTTAAACAGGGAGCTTTCTCAGTATTTCCTAAAGAATCAGCTTTCTGAGAATCTGCTGTGTATTGATACCAGCTTCTTAGGTTTCTGTGAGGTTTTCTTTTATAGACACAGGCTTTAGTCGTTTATCATCACAGCTATTTTTAAACCACCTTGGACTGAGACCTGACATCTCAGTTGCAGGTAGAAATGAGACTTCTCACTTTCAGTCACTACTGGCCTCATTTTTTTTTCTGGCTGTTTTCTTGTTTTGTTTGAAAAGTACAAGTCAAGTTTAACTAGATTTTTCTCTTTATGTGCTCCTTTTTTTGGCTTCTGTGGCTTATTCAAATGATTAGTCTTCCCTCTTAATTAGGAACAATCTGTAATAGTGGTATTAATACTAGCTAGGAGTTCCCATGATGGATCACTACATCATTTTACTTTGTCTTGAAATATGGCTAGAAATATGCTCACAGGTAGAAATATGAGCCCTGCCCAGCAAGATTTCCAACTGGGTTATAAGGTAAGAAACAGCAGATGGATTTGCAAAGGAGAACACAAGGCAATAATTACAGTTACAATCGCAACAGTCTTTTTAACTTCCCTTTAAATATAAGTAACTGATCTGTATTTTTTGTTAGATTTAGCACCATTTTCATCTGCCACTGGTGAAAGATTATAGACTCCATCAGGCAAATCATCAACTGATGTAAATTAGTGTAACTCCATGGGTATTGATGAAATTTACCAGCTTACCTTCTGAAGATCTGCACCTTCACTTTTTATTAAGATTTCGTGATATTATAGATTGCCAGAGTCTGTGATTTTTATCTTTTCCAGTTATCATGTACAATCAGTTAAAAAAAAAAAAATCAAGTTATTTCAGGAAATATATGAATTGTTAACAGAGAGTCTAAGATGTAGTCGCATACTCACAGACTCCTACAGCAACTGCAACAGTTTGCTAGCACTGTTCACCTCTTCATTACTGTGCCCTCCAAGACATAGCAGCGGAATACGTGTGGTTCCTATTCTTCTTTAGAGCAAAGTAAAATAGATCCATTCTCCCCTTTGCAGAGGTGGCTTAAACGGGAACAACTGAAGTTGATTTCCATGAGTCTGTTTCAGTTTGCACTTAAATGAATTTGGAGAGTTCACGTGACCATTTCCATGTGCTAGCTGAGAGGATGTAACAAACATCTGAGGGTCATCAACTCCAGAAACTCTTACAGATGTTCCAGGGAAAATGGTGACTATGCATTTAGGAAAGGCATAATGGTTATGTTTACACAGTGAACAAAACACATAAAAAAGGACAATAGCTATGTGTCATGTAAATGCAAATGTGAAGATGTAACCAATTTTTCAATAGTGCAAGGAGGAAATGCACCTGGGGAGGTGCAGCTGATCAGTGTGCCCTGCTCTGAAAAAAGAAATGAATATCCCTTTGCACTGAATAAAGCCCTGGTGGGTCATAGTAAAAATTTCCATGGAGAAAGCTTTGTTAAAAAAGAGTTTCAGTGGAATCCAGCTAATACCACCAACATTACATGTTCTAATGAAAGTTAGGTAAGCTCTTGAAAGCAAAACCTGAACTCTGAAGTCGTCTTAGTTGAAGAGTTCAGAGACCCAGCCAGGGAGCTGCCAATCTTTTTTCTCATATCATCAAATTAACATCCCTTCATCGCACATATAGCTTATCCTCTTCATGGGATCTGTTTGTTTGTTTCTTCATTTGTTTATGAAGTTCACAGTAGGTTTGGGGATTTTTTGGTGGAGTTTTTTTGTTGGGGTTTTTTTGTTGTTTTTAATAAAGACAATCTTTGTTCTCATTAAATTATACCAAGGATCTTTTAGCATTACTTATAGCTCTCAGGTTTTGGACAACAGGTATTTTCCTTCAGTTATTCATGATTATATGATGACTTAATTTTAGGTAATCACAGCAAGTATAGGCAAATGACATTTTAGCTCTATTATTTGCAATTATGCAGATTCTAAGCATAGCATTTCATAACACATCAGAGTGTTGGAATTTCCTTTTTTGTTTGATAGACTGTTTGAATGAATCTTGAGGCTTGAGTCAGTTGCCTATTCAGAGGTGTCAAGTGTTATTTGCAACGCCCACAGATAGCTGAGACATCTTCCTGGGGCTGGCAGCTATTACACAGAACCTGTGGGATGGCAGTGCTCACCTGGAGCAGCAGCTGGAAATTGAGCAGAATTGCACATGAAATGGCACTGGCCACCTATCCATCCTGGGCACCTTCATCCTGCCCTTACCAGGTGCGATTCAGTTTAAGATTAAGACTCCTAGTTATAAGTGTCTACAAATAGATGTTTACCTCGGCTTTTGGTGTCTAAGATTCTGTTGTAATTGGTCAAGATTTAAGTCTCAGTTCAGTTGCTTGAATGTCATCTCCAATGGCGCAAGACACCTAGTGCACCCTGCTTTTCCTTCGGCTGCCACTCCCAAGGGTCATGTAGTTCCTAGAAGTTCTATGTCATAGGTTCTTGGATAGTCTTGGATACCTTTGAGTGTCTCAGGTGCCATCAGATACCTATCTATAGGCATCCACTTGCATGGCTCATCTGGTCAGCACAGTCAATGGAGCCTAGAGAGCAATTCAGCTGATCAGCCAGTCTGCTTTAGGGTGAGCTAATATGATCTCCCCCTCTGCTTATATTGGGTAGGGGCAATATTCAGACACTCTCAGGTAGGTAAGTAGGCATTTGAGATAGCATAGGCATGTAGGGCTGAAAGATACAACAGAGGACTTATGAGATACCCAGACTCTTATGGACCAGTGGTTAGAGACCAGGCAAGATACCCCACTGCCTCTCAGATGGCAATACAGGGCCCACAGATCACCATCAATTACAGTAGGAACCCAGTGGACATTAAATAGACCTCTAAATGCAGTTGTCTTAAATTGGGTGCCAACCCCACCCACTATGTTTGGAAACAAGATTCACGTTGGAAACACGATGTAAGGTGTGTTAGGTAAAAGAGAACATGCGAGGTTTTCTGCTCTTTCCCAATATATTCTCCCTCTAGAGCAATAACAGCCATAACTTTTCTATTCTACAAGACCATTTGGGGTGGGCTGACCCCAGCCAGCAGCCAAATACTGACCATGCCTTTCCCTCACTCCCTTCTCTGAGGGGATGCGGGGGCGGGGGGGAATTGAAGGAAGGCAAAAGGACTTGTGGATCGAGATAATGACAGTTTAATAAGAAAAATGAAAGCTGTGGGTGCAAGCAAAGCAAAAATAAGAATTAATTCACTACTTCCCATCAGCAGTCAGGTGTCCAGCCATCTCCTGAGAAGAAGGGCCTCAGTATGCCTAACAGCTGCTTGGAAAGACAAATGCCTTAGCTCTGAAATTCCTACTTCCTCCTCCTTTCCCTGATTTTTATTGCTAAGTATGATGCCATATGGTATGGAATAACTCTTTGGTCAGTTTGGGGCAGCTCTCCTGGATGCGTTCCCTCCCAACCTTTTTCTCACCCCCAACCTACTTGCTTGGGAGGGGCGGGGAAGAGAGAGAGAAAACCTTGACACTGTGCAAGAGCTGTTCAGCAATAGTCAAACCACTGCTGTGTTATCCACACTGTTCTAACCACAAATGCAAAGCACAGCACCATACGGGCTGCTGTGAAGGAAGTTAACCTTGTAACTTCATCCCAGCCAAACCCAGTACACCATTCTTCCAAGTAGGTAGTAAAAGGATATGCAGATTGTCTTCTGGGTGATGTCAGTACAACACTACAGTAAGTGCAATATTCCACCGCTATTCTTTCCTATATCATTGCTCTGATTATTCCTGAAGGTCCCTGTCACTTCTAGAACACATTATAATAGACCACTCTATTTTGTAGAACAGAGTTGGCCTATGGCCAAACGGAAGAAAAGATGCAAGTGCTTCAGTTAGGAAGATGGGAGACAAAGAATGGGGTTTTCAAGAATGAGATGACAGACCTCCATGCTAGCTTGCCTATCCAGTCTCCAGTGCCAAATATCTCACTGATCCACTATCACCAAAGCTGGTGCTGTGTTTACATTGTATCAACTGGGAATCAGTAATTTCTAATTATGATATATATTTGATGTATGTCATTTTCAGTTTTCATAACATGAATGGTAAATGTTTATGAGCTACAGACAATCAGTATTATTTTTGTAGATCCAAAGTAGTCTCCAGGTTTACTTTAGCCAATCGTAGTTTAGTATAACAGAATTTTTCACAAAAATTTAGACTTCAGTCCTACACCAGTACTGCCAGGAGCCAATTTGTTATTGGATGGTCTAAGTGCATAGTGATATGGCAAACATCCTGTCTGGATGATAAAACCACAATAAACTTGGGCATACCTAAAATAAGACTTAACTAGAGACTGTAATGAGATCACAAACTGGAGCCTTTTACCACATCAACAACTTCCCTAAAGCTTGTGGAAAAAGCATATTTCACTGGGGATTTACAAATCACAGTCATCTTTGTCCACTGCATGCTGACAAACTTACCACTTGTCAGTTAAACCAGGCAAATTATTTCTTCTTTTAAGATTAAAGGGGCAGTTTAAATTTCCTTGTTAATGCAAAGCAGACTACTGGGTTGAATGTTGCTGACTGACCTAGTATCGTATGACACATTAGAAACTGGGGAAATTAAAATTGGATTACCCAGCACACTCTCTTGAGTTGAGCTTTTCTGGCACAGGATTCCTGTTAATATTTCACTTCTAATATGTCTTCTATGCCAGGCATGCTAAAAACAGAAGGGGGGAAAAAAAAGGAAAAAAAGAAGAGAAAATGAGTTTATATTGGATTTGGGTAACTGACAGTGATCGCTATAAAATCACAGCTTAAGTAATACATTGTTCGGCAGCACAGACACTGTACTGAGGTGTTTAAAGCATTTATGTAAACAGAGCAAAATCTCCTTCCTCTTTCTCAGTCTCCCTGTCTGTCTGGAATACAGAAGCATACACTGAAACTGTATCATTTAAAGATAAAAACAACAGCAACAGCAATGATGAACACTTCAGTGGAGCAAAAATGGTGAAACAAAGATGGCTTACAGAGACTGACTGGATACTGTATATCTGTCTAATTTTGAGAGGGTGGTCCATCCAAGTTTAAGGTAGCAACGTGAACCCAAAGCATGTGGGTGAAGGGCCCTGCTCAGTTCATACCCGCTTTCAGGGCAGCCCCCTGAAAGGGAAACTTCATCTTTAAACATCCTGTGATATTGACCATTGACCCATTCAGACTGGGGGGGACACTCTGATAAGAAAGAGAACATCTAGCATTGCCTCCTTCCACCACATACTCCTTTATCACTCCTAAACTGCCTGTTTTTATAGCAGTCTTAGCACAGTTCTAAGCCCTGATTCAGTCTTCCAGTAATTGTCAGCTACAACACTGCACTGCTGGCGCTGGCCATGACAGGTGAAGAATTTGCTAGCTGACTACACAAGATGGGCAGATGTTGGGTGAGAGATGGAGGAGTGACTTGCCAGAGTCAAACAAACACAGGGCTCCACACAGTGCCTTGCCAACTTCCTGCCTGCTAAGCTCATTAAAGTTCACAGCAGAATTTGGACTCTAAATTGAATAATATTAGTAGCACAAAAGTATATTAATTTACTGTGAAAACTCTATTAAATGTAGGAATGGTAACACCGAAGTTTATTAATTGTGACATGAATGTGTAGGAACAACAGCAATTTAGTAATTCGGAAATAAGCAAGCCAAAAAAATCTTGTAATTAAGATAAACAGAGCCAAGAGGAACATTATGAACTAGATCTTTTCTGTCTCATGTATTAATCACAAATGATCAAGGAACTCTACATCTGTGGGAAACTGGCAGTCAGGTATCAGTGATATTTGATATAAATGCAATATAATAACAGCAGTAATAATACCACTGCTACTACTCTGGATAATAGTAACCTCTGGTCCTTACATCTAAAATCGAGCCCTCATGTCAGTGGATGCAGCTCTACCAGTGTCAATGAATTGTGGATAGCACGGATTTGCCCATTGCACTCCAGTGTGCTGAAAGGGACATATATTTCCTTATGAAAACTGATAGATATTAAGATGACTAAAAAGGCACTGCTGTTTTTCAGGCTGTTTTGTATCCTGGTATTTTCTCCTTCTTTTTAGAGAAATAAAGACAGAAAGAAAAAGAAATTTAAGAAGTTTGGCTCATCTCCAACACATATTGACAATCCAGCCATGCAAATACTTATGCCCAAATGGTTTTCAACCTGGACAGACTTACAGTGCCCACCTATATGCATCAAATGCCAATATCAGAGGAAGGAAATGCTCTCAAATATGTGTTTATTTGGTAAAGTAGTGTCAATTCACTCCTCGCCAGAGGCTTATCTTGTAATGAAGATTCGGATACATAATTTAATATTTTACACCAATTTTATTTCAAGACTGACATTTGAAGGGGAAAAAATAAAACAAAATTCTTAAGAACATAACTTGACAATAAGTTGACACTGACATTTAAATTAATTGACTTTATTTTTTTAAGCATCTACTGTAAAAGTTGTGACGGTAATCATTTGTCTTGTACTATCTCTTTCCTTCCGATTTTGCTTGTGCAAAGGCAGAAATGGAAGATTTAATTTGCCAAGTTTTAAGGCATTCAAAAGTAATTTACACATTGAAGGTACCTATTAAGAAAAAGTCTATTCTATTTCTTGCAATAAATGTATTCTGATAAGACTGCAGTATGCAGCACTCCTGTGAAAGCAATGTAAAGCAAGTGTCAGAGCCAGTCTAAACAAACTTTGATTACCAGTGAAAACCTAAAAATTGGTAAGGGTACAATTAAATTCTAACTAGCAGATTTTTCAAATGGATAATAAGAAAGGGAAAGTTAATTTCTTCACAAATAGTAGCACATAAATGACATTCTGTCTAGTTATAAATGAGACTGAATTTTGACAGTTAGTCCTAATGATAATTACCCCATATTTATAATTTGAGTAATCTAGTAAGTATAAATGTTATTGCTGTTTGGAGTTTCACAGTTAAAACTAGGTTTTAACTTTTTTCACCTAAGGATATGACTGTGAGAATGTGACTACTTTATTATGTATAAATAAAGTATATTATATCATTGGCAAAATGTAAGCCATATAGAGGATACGATGATTCCCTTCTTTAAGTGCTCATGCAACATCCAAAAAAGCATACACAGGTGTATATTCTCTGGGTTGCAGATGGCGGAGGCCCTATTTCAGTGGGATCGAATGAGATAAGACAATAAGAAATCACATACTGTTAAGCAGAGGTTCTCAAGCAAAAAAAAAAAAATTCTGATGACTGACAACTCAGATTGACAGCGTTCCCCTACCCATGACAGGACAGATTTCAAGGAGAAGGATCTCCAAACTTACATTCAGACAGAAAGGATTGAGATGTAGTCTGTCTACTATTTCTCTTCTGAAACCACAGTGAATGGAAGTTATGGAAAATGAGCTATGTGCACACTCTTCAATCAAAAATGGTTGAAAGACGAAGAAGAACTACAAGTGAGTGGCTGTAAACTCACCTGGAATGATGGACTCATCCTATCTGCAGCGCTGCTCACTGTTTCACAAAAACGGTGCTGTGGGGATCCAGGTATCGATGGAAATAAGTGAAATAAGGAAGGAATATCTCAAGTAATGAAAACTGTAAAAGACTGGAATTGTTTATTTTGGCAAGGAGACAAGGGAGACACAACAAATAGTTTGGGAACAGACAGGAGAGTTGAAATTGGAGGAAATAATACTACTCAAAAAAGGAAATGCCTTCCTAATTGGACTATGAAACCCCTTGCCATAGAATACTACTGAAGCAAGACTACATCAGGGTTCAGAAAGCAAAAGGATATTTCAATAGTCATCAGAATAACCATATTGCTAATTATTAACTCGATGAATATTTTATGTTGCTATTCATTCTGTAATGGATTATTGTTAGCAAACATTTGCCTTTCAAAATGTCTGACATCTCCTGTTATTCTCGCTGGAAGTGAACAAGATCATTGGTAAACATACATCTTTTCAGTAAAGGCTTTGGAATTACCTTTCAAGTTTTCCATGGAAATGAAACTAAATTCCATATGGGAAAGATGGTGGCCATTATGATTGAGACAGCAGGTGTTTAAAATTGTTCCTGCTGAGCATAGTACAGGATTAAAATTTTACTAGGTTGGGAGAGGTATAAGAATACGTTTTACTGAATAGAGAGTCAATATGATAAACTGAGACATTTTCCAATTATCCTGAAGTGAATACAAGCCACAGCTCCTTCCTAAACCACATTTGAAGGCTGCACTGAATACTTCTTGAGGATCAAGTCATTTTTTAAATGTAGAAGAAGGCAAGTTTTAGTTTCTTCACTCTCTCAGTGTGTTTAATGATAGATGACAATATGAAAATACAGGGACAATCACTGGCAACAAAAAATGTAATTGGCTTCCAGAAAGGTTAGTGTTTTTTTTTTTTTCTTTCTTATTCCTCATGAAAAAGAGCTAATTGAAAAAAAAAAAAAGCCGTGTGAATGTGTTCAAAGTGTTTTGAATTTTGGCTAAGTCAAACACAAGGAAGAAATATGTTTCATAGACAGAGTGTGGGTAATATGTCCTGAGGGGTTAGCACAGTTACTCGTTCAGTAAGTAAGGTCAAATTATGTACGAGGCAGGGACATTTAGCATAAAAACAGTATTAATAATTCATGTGGCAAGCCGAGTGGTGGAATGATAAGATACAGTGATGGGAAAAAAAAAAAACCAACAACAAACCCCAACCACTAGGCAGAGACAATGGAAGAAAAAGCTCATATAAAACAAAAAGCCAATAGGATAGAGAGATGAAAATACCAATTAAGGCTTTTCTTATAAATGGCCACACAGATTCAGTCTTACAATATGACAGTGATTCTGGTTTCTGTTATTTGCTTGCTGGTTATCTCAAGCCAAAGTGACTCAGTGCAGAACCTCACATCGTATCTCACCAGCCAGCTACATACTGTTTATCTTCACTGCAGCATAATAAACAGAAACAAAGCTCTCTGGATAAGTAAATACAGTAGTACTATATTAGGAAGAGAATGAACAAGGTTCTCCAGGTCTAAAAAAGAAGGATTTTGCTATCCTGGCCTTAAGCTCTGGGGGAATTTTTATTCCTGAAACTTTCTCAAAAGGCCGAAGTCTCCCGTGAAATGTAAGCCTTGAAAGAGCTGAGTGAGCTGGCGCCTAACTAATGCTATGCCTGTCTGGATCCAGAAACTACGCCTTTTCTCAGCTTATGATCCCTAAGAAGCGCTAGGAATACTCACAGTATTCCTGAAACCAGAGTTCTCATAAAATGTAGTTTCTTCTGGATGACACTTTCTGACACATACATGTGCAGAGCTACAGGTTATCGCCTCAAAATAGCACATGCCAGAAGAGTAAAGTACTGGGGGGGAGGTCACTAACAGCAGTTGGAAGGTGAGAGGATTCACTGAGGATGACAGGCTTGAGATAAACTCGTTTTTCTGCTCCTCAGGTTTAAATATCAATACTCTTTCTCACTCAACTGGTTAGTGCTTTAAGTTAAGGGCAGAGATGAGGGGAAAGCAGAGGTGAGGATCCACCCCAAAGAAGCAGTACTTCTGGCCCTCATGTGCCTTCTTTCATGTTTCTCTGAGAACAGCAGGAACTCCCTACAGTGCCCATTCCAGGGGAACCACGTTGTGTGACCTGCTGAGTCTCCATCATTTTATTGGAGGTCTCTTATAGAATCATAGAATCATAGAATAGATCAGGTTGCTCAGAGCCCCATCCAACCTGACCTTGAATGTTTCCAGGGATGGGGCATCTACCACCTCTCTGGGCAACCTGTTCCAGTGTTTTGCCACCCTCATCATAAAAAATTTCTTCCTTATATCTAGTCTAAATCTACCCTCTTTTACTTTAAAACCATTAGCCCTTGTCCTATCGCAACAGGCCCTACTAAAAAGTCTGAAAGAAACCCTGTTTCCTAAGCCACTCTTTGTTTATCATGGGATCCAGCATCACAGCCACATTGGAGGGCCTCCCCTGGACTTGCTCCAGTTCATCTATATCTCTCTTGTACTGGCAGACCCAAAACTGGACACAGTTTTCCAGATGGAATCCTACAACTGCCAAACAGAAGGGAATAATTACTTCTCTTGATCTAAGGGCTATGCTTTTACTAAAGCAGCCCAGCATACAGTTCAGCCTGTTGTCCAGAGGCACCCCCAAGGACATTTTATGCTGAGCAGCTCCCTAGACAGACATGCTTGGCTCTGTACTGCTGTATGGGGTTATTCCTGAATGGGGTTTTCATTTGAGGTTTTTTGAGCTTCATGAGGTTCCTGTTAACCTGTTACTCCAGCCTAAGGGATCCCTGTTTGGCTACACTACCTCTCAGCTTACCTCTGGCTCCATTTTAGTCTCAAAAATGGGAACTAGATCTTCCCAAAACAAATCTAATCCAGAGGGAGCTAGTCCGTTCTATCAAATAATCCCCCAATTTGGTGTCACCTGCAAACTTGGCAAGGGTGTGCTCATACTGCCCAGGTCATTTGAAGATGAGAACTTACCAACCCCAGTATCAGTCACCAAGGAGCACCACTCATAATTGCTTCCAGGTAAACTATGAGCTGTTGACCACTACCTTTGAGCCTGACAATCCAGTTAATTTAACACCCACCACCTAGTGTACCCATCCAGTGCATATATCCTCATTATGGCTGCAAGGATACTAAAGAAACTGTGTTAAAAGCTTTCCTAAAGTCCATGTAAATTATTTAACCCCCACCCTTCCCACGTCCACAGAGACTGCCATTTCATTGTGGAAAGCAGTCAGACTGGTCAAGCACGATTTACCCTGATTTATTACCCATGATTTATCCAGACTCTGTGTTCCCACTCACCTTGTCCCTCATGTGCCTGGAAATGGCTTCTGTGTATAATACCTTTTTAGCAAGAAGCCCTGGGAAGTAGCTAGTGAGGCAAGCTCTGGGATGCAGCTCTCAGCTATGTGCTACAGCTACAAGAGGATTTCACACTCTTCACCATGGCAGAGATAAGGATTTCATATAAAGTGGAATACCTTCCAAGAAGGGGCAAGCTGCAGGACAGCCTGCAGTTTGACTTGCAGTTTTTCAAGGACTTCTGTGCTCCACAGTTCAGCACCTACAAGAAAAAAGGTATAATTTAAGACACATCCTTGCCTTGATCATTGATTTTTGTGAATCCTGGTTTTAGATATTGAACTCACTGTGCACTGGCATTGACATTAGGGCTGTAATTCCTCTAACATGCCTGGGTATTATAGTGCCTAAATTTCTCACTTTAATCCTTAACTTTAACCTCATTTATGTACCACATTGATACTTCAGTAATCTACTGTGTGCTTCAATGGTACTCACATAGTAGGCAGAATTGAAGGTGATATAAACATTTATTTTAATGATGACAGGAGTAGAGTTTGAGGCTGGAGTCAGGAAGACCTGACATATGTGTGCCTAAGTAAATTTGCAGCCTTGAGTTAGACCCTCAGACTTCCCACACATTGTCAGGGCAGAGAATACATCTCAAAAGCAGTAAACAGAGACAGGAGAGATTTTAAAATAGCAAATAGGAAATTCAAAAAAAAGTAGCAAGTCTTAGATCTCATGTACATCTGAGTTAGCAAGGTGACTCAATACAGGAAGTTGAACCTCAGTTATCATGATTTATCTAAGAGAAGGTTAGGGACAAATTTCTTGTCCTGAAGACTTACCAAACTCCTGGATTTGGTTTTGAAGTTCCCATGTTCTGCTGATGCTCTGGACTTAGGTCTTCACAGTTACAGACCGTTGCCTCTGCAGAGCACAGGACTGTGCATTTTAGAAATCCTTTTGTTTGTGAGCATATTCGGAGTATATAAAAGTGATAAAACAATTCTAGAGGTACTTTCTAGCAAGTGTGAATGCTTGGACAGTAATCAGAGGAGGGCTGTGTAGTGGGAGATGTTCCTTGTTTTCAGTGGTCTGGGCTTATTTGGGTTAAAGCTGAACAAAAAGAAGCAATGTTTTGTCCTTTTCCTCCTCTGCATGTCTGTGAGTGATAAAACTTGAGCTGTGCTGCCAAAATAATCACAGCTTAAAAAGCTGCTTTAAGGGATGGGGATTATCTCAATTATCACAGCTCTTCCAAAGGTATGAGCATAGAGGACATCAATCTGATAAGACAAAAATCCTTGTATTTGTGTTCCCATATCTATAAATTCTATAATACACCCAGAGGCACCAAATCAAGTCACACTCATGCCATGCCTTACTCATGCAAGTAAGACATCAGGATTACTTGGTGTCCTGAAACCATGGAATTGTCCTAAGACCAGACAGTAAATTACCTGCCCCTTCGTTTAGAGGTAAACAAAAGGGCAGCTCTGCCGCAGCTCTGCCGCAGCAAAACGGACACCTTGCCCTGCCTGAGTCCCAGAAATTCTTCTGGTGGTAGGCCAGGATGCAGACGACATGCAAAGCCATCCTTTTGCATTACAACAGCCATAAAATTGTGTGCACTACAGTATTCACCAGGTTTTTTTCTGGATTCATTTACAGACTGTGCTGAAGGGACTGTCAACAAGATGCATCTCACAGACAGCTCAACTGTACCTGAGCATCCTGTGCATCTCTGATTGCGGCTAGAACTGCTCTTTGATGCACAGTGGAAAGTTGCATATATTGCTGATACCCAGTCAGCAGGGTAAGTGCACTGTCTCCAAGCTGGAGGATGTCTGCTTAATTGTGTTATGTGTGCATGTCTTTCAGACAACATAAGAGCACTTGACTTGCTGTCTTCTCTGTCCAGGTATTTACCACGTCTTCACAATACTCTCCTGTTTCTTCTGACTTCTGCGCCTTATAGTTAATTCTTGCACCCACATAAAATCACATTATGGCCCTTCTACAAATACTCTGAAATTTACATCGGTGGATGGAGTCACAATGTGGTTTGTAGAGCTTGGAAGACCAGCAACTGCATGTGACCATAGTACTTTTACCTTCTGTAGGCTCCAGGCTGCCAAAGCTTGAAAGCTTTGACAGTCACACTAAGTCCCTGAACAGGCAGAGATGGGGAGAAGCAGTATGTTAGGATCACTCCACTCAACATGAAAGTTGGATCTTGCTTGACTATTGCTTTTCTTCTCTTGTTATTCTTATCCAATTAAATAACTGTAATAATGGGAAATGACATAATTGGTTGATTGGATTTCTGGAAACATAACACATGTGGCTTTTGACCCAAACAGACTCACAGAGCAAGCAGACAGAGGAAATAGCAGCAAGAGACAGAATCCTGTATTAGACTAGAGTCAGGACAGAGTTGTTAAAAAGGTAAAGGGGAAAGAAACTTCCTCTATGGTCTCATAATAAGTATGCTTGAATTATTCTGATATCACTGGCAAATCCTTTGTGTTCAGGTTCCTCAATTATACAAAATTGTCAAATCAAATATTAGAATAATTTACTAATCTTGCTTCTGTTCAGCACTCAGGCTGTCTCTGGGTAGATGCTGTAATCCTGTTCTCAGGTCTAACTATTCTAATGATGCTGTGTCTTCTGAGTAACAGGATGTTACCTTAGCCATTATAAAAGAAAAAGACATGAGCTGATTTGGAAAACAAACAGAAGATAAAATGGGCTGAAGATTGCAAATTATAAAGCTGGGAAACTTGATGAAGAGGACTATCTTTTCAAAGATCAAATACAGCTATTCGCAGCAAAACTGTAGGAAATAAGTAGGTTTTCCTCTCTTGTGTGGTGATTCTGAGAAAAAGACCATGCTTGAGTAGGGCATCAAACAAGCGCATTTGCTGCCCTTCCAGGAGCCCAGATGCTGGTCAGCTGGACAGTAGGCTGAGGGACAGCGTGGGAGCAACTGCTTAAAGCATCGACGTTGTTACCTTTGCCACTTTCTCAGCCAACTCCTTTCTCTCCCTCCCTTTGTGAGGAAGGGGACAGGCAGAGGAGGGAAAAGAAAGAAACAAAGTATATATCATTAAAAATATAATGAGGTGAAGGAAAGGGCACTTGAAAGTCAGAATCTGGCAGACAGGCCAAACTCTTGAAGCAGCGGAAAGCATTATTGATAGGTGATATCAATAATAAATGTGAATAGGAGGTAAGAAACTGAGAGGAGGATGCGAATGCAGGTTTGCACTTAAAGAAGAGGGATGGAACATGCTTGGGCTAATGAGGCAGTGGCTGCTGCACTAAGGGCAGGAGGTTACTTGCTCTGACTTCTCTTTTGGCTTTGCAAATGCAGGGAGGAAGTGGAAAGATGATGCGGTCTTCCCTTTCCAGTACTGCTGCTGGAGAACTCTCTCCTGTTCTCTGTGCCGCTCTGAGGCCAAGTTATTCAACGAGTGTCAGCTCTTTTAGAGAAAAAGCAATGATAAAATCTCCAAGTACAGAAGGTGGAAGAGCAGAGTCAAAGTGTAGAGCTGGAGATGCATCAGCTCTGTGGGGAAGTGCTTCACTTTGTGTTCAGGAGGGGAGTGCAGTATGGTTCTTGGTAGGTGTCCCCATGCTGGCCGTTGACTGAAAAAGACTGCAAACATGTATGGCTGTTCTTTCGTAAGACTAGGTCCACAATAATCACGTTAAGCAGAAGACAGCATGTGGATGTTTCCTTCAAGCAGGGCAGCCACAAACTACCTCTCTCTTGTCCTCTCTTCCATGTTTGTGCTAAGTACCTTCTAGTACATCTCGAATTACTGTTCATGCAAGGGTGAGAGAAGATTATTCTTCTTAGTACTGTCCAATTAAGACTCACAATGACTAACGAGAAATTGTTTCTAGTCAGCTAGGACTTGATCCTGCTGCTATTGACTTTTGAAGAGCCTATAGTTACCTTCACACATCTTCATCTCAGTGCAGTTCAGCAAGTATCACACATATTTTAGGAACATCTTTGGAATCCCTGAGTGTTCCACAGATACAAAATTTCTCTGGAAATCTCATGGGATTTTCTCAAAGGATTTCAGAAGCTTTGAACTTCCTCTCAGGATGGAAAGGTAATGAATAGATTACTGTTCTTGTCTTGTTTTGGTGTTTCTAAACAGGAATATGAAAATAAAATTACATATTGGCTGATGTCTTCTTCAGAACTTCCCAGAAAGCAAGGTTAAAAACCAGAATATTAGTATTTTGGGAGAAATCATTCTAACTCTTTAGTAAGTCACCTCTATTTACCTAACTCTTATGCTTTTTCCTGTTTGTTTCCAAGGAACGCTGACCCTTCTTCTCCACTCACCTGGTTAGTACTGAAGATGTGAATTCTTAAATCTAGACTGAGTGCACCCATCAGAGTCTAAGACAATCTATGATAAATTTGGATGCAGATAAAAATATAAAGTTCTCCTCGGTATAAGTGCAAGGCATATCAAGAAAGCAGGATTTGAAAATCTAATCCATCTTTCTAAGGACTGAAACAATTAGAAGTGATAGAAATATGTAAAGAAATGGGCTTCCAGCAGCGGTTGTAAGCAGCTATTCTTCTTCAAACAAACATTTTAAAATCAAGTCTTTTAAATAGGTGTTTAATTTATGATATATTCCTTGAGATGTTTGTCTTTCCTGTTTTCTTTATTTTTAGACTCAGGTGGGAAAAGTTTGATATAAGTCCTCAGCGAATGATATTTTTTTGTTAACATAGTATTTGCAACTGGATATCCTTTAGGGGAGTTTTTCTAGGGTGTAATTTCCATGAAACTAGGGAGAAATTGAATTATTTCTTACCTCTAGCTAAACTGAATTTATCCCTTACTAAAATCTCAGTTGTTTCTTAGTGTTGCCTTTAGGTGTTGCAGTACTCTCTCCTACTTGTGAGGGCTCATTTTTACCCTTGAGAACTTCAGATAAGTTACCCCAGAGAAGAATTAGGTCATATAGGTTTTAAACAATGATTTAGAGCCTAGTACCCAGAATAAAGGGCAGTAAAAACCCACGATATCATCTAGTCTGGGCACCAGTGAGTGCAGTGTTGTGCCTTTTAGATATAGTTAAGTGCATACTATGTAGTGTTCATCCCCCGAGAGCATCTTCCACAGTCCAAGCCCCTGCAGTGCCCAGGAGCGTTTCCTGACACTCACTGTATCACTTGCCTCACTTAATATCATCCCATTACTCTTAGTTACGGCCCCTTGATTCACTTTTTTAAATCCTCACATTTTGGCTGCATAAACCTGCCATACATTTACAGGCAGATTCATGTTGTGTTATCCAACACACAAAAAGCGCAGCAGCACACTTTTGCAGTGGACAGTGTCCTCACTTCAGGTTGTGAAAAGAAGTAGAGAATAAACCCTAATAGACTGCATTTGCCTATACGTGGATGTAATGAAGGGAGCCCAGGGTGCAGTTCCTCTGACCCCAACATACATATCTGAAGAAAGTTGATAAGTTACATCTTAGAAGTGCCCACTTCTCTCTGCTGTGTATAAAGAGGGTCCTCTCTGGTTAGCTTGTGTAAAAGTCCACACTACAGATACCTAAAACTAGGTGAGAGATATTCCACTTTGGGTCACTGTGACGAACCATCCCACAAAATGGCAGATGTCTCAGGGGTTGGGTCCTCTTCCAGCAGTGAGAAAAGCAGAGCACAGGGAAAAGGTCAACAGCGTCTCATCCCTCCTCATTGTCACCGCTGCGTAGCCTGGATCGTCACCCCCATCATTGCCTAATTATGTCATGATCCTGCAAGGTGTTGAGCGCTCTAATTCCAGCCTGAAAGTGTCCACCCATGGGCACTGAAGTATCCCCTGGGCTCACAGTGTTGACGGGACAATATGAACCACTTGCCTGGTCTACCTTTGCAACATCCTTCTCTATAAAGCCGCAGCTGCAGGTCTGACAAGCACTAAGTAGTGCTTTCACATATAAGTCTATGTGTATAGGCACGAATTTCGGCATTCTTTAATCTTACTGCTTAATTTGATATAATAATTAGCAAAGGAAGGAGGAAAGTTAAGCACCTGTGTTTCTTATCTTACAATAGCAAGTTAACTACACAGAACTGTTAGCCATATGGGGAAAACGAACTGGTTTTCCTGACACTGTTTGAGTCATCTTATTTTCCCCCAGCTGAGCTTTTTTTGTGAATGGTATCTATATCTTCAAGTGGAGGCATGTGTTATTGTGGACAGCCAGAACCAAATGTTTTAGTATTGCTGCAGTGTGCTTGCCATGCCTCTCTGACTTCAGCCTATGTAAAGATTACAGCATTTGCTATCATAATGCAATTTTAAAGGTAACTTTTTGCTTGCTGAAGATCAAAAGGACAAAAGGCCATTCCATGGCAATTACTTTTGCTGTGGTTTAAAAGGAAAAATTCAGGTCATGTTACTTAAAAATTTCCCCCCTAATATTTCAGTTTTTCACTTCCTGCCAATCATACTTTGCCGAAGTTGCCTCAGATATCGTTAAGACCTGTGTGTTGCGTTGTTCATCTGACCTGTAGGCAAAAAGTAGTTCTCATCAGGGAAAAAAACCTGCTTTCCCGTAAAAAACATTTTCCCCAATGGGAAAAAAGCTAATACTGAAGTGAGCAGGTATTTTCAAGAACACATTGGATTTTTTCTATGATCAAGAATGTATCATTTTAGAAAGGGAAAGTTATATCTGTCAGCTTCCTGGCTGCCAAGCGTCATGCTAATCCTGACTTCAGGTGGATACTGTGACAGTGCCTCCACCCTTGAAAAACCATTTAGTCTCCGTTCAGTCTCGTAAAGAGTCTTCAGACTCTCATTGCACTGTGATGTGGCTTTAGCTGATAAATCAGTCAGAGGATCCTTTTCCTCTCTGCCCTCCCTTCACCACATTAATATTGATTATTTGGAAGTAAGGAGTCCCAAGGAGTGGAAGTGGATACGCCTCATTGCCTTGAACAATTCTTTTCCCTCTATTGGGACAGTACAAGGTAAATTAATAGTGTGCTTGCAGACACTAGATAATGTTAATGTACTTGCTATTGATAGAGCGAAATAACACGAGTAACTTCAGCTTTACTTAAAACAAAACATTAATTTTCCAAGGCCACTAGGATTTATGCAGCTGGTCGGTGTAACAAATACAATCTTTGTTTCTAAATATACAACATTTGTGTTTTTAAACATAAGGCAGGATTTTATTGCCAGATGAAAGACAAAGGGGGATTTTAATTCATTGCTTATGCTCTCAGGCTCTTGTCTGCCTTTAATCTAAGTCCCTGCTCAATTTTGTGGGTAAGAAGATGCCTTTTCTACCAGGAAATAATGCATAGCAGCTTTATCCCCTGTGATCCTCTGGCTATGTAAAAATGCATAGGAAATCTGTAAGTGCGAAAGCTGTGGTTTTGTATATGTTGCAAAAAAAAAAAAAAATTCCATGCAAAAAAAATGTGTTGGCAATGAGGGAAACTCCACTTCCACATCCATCCATTTGAATGCTCTGGGAAGTTATTACAGCCATGTCAGATTAAATAGTGGGTATTTTACAACAGACTGGACCTCTGCTAGCTGGAAGCACAGATGGTGTTTGAGCCGCAAGGCTTTCTTGACCTTGAGGCAGATTTAAAGTGCCTGCAGTCCATAGCATGGTTTCCTTCCACAATTCCTCCTGCCTTTGGTGCATGAGGAGCATCTCCCATGCCGTGAGGGAAAACTTGGAGGAAATTGCCAGTGCAGAGTGTAGGTGAATCTAATGACATGTTGGTGATGGCTGCACATCCACAAATGCGGTCTAGCAGGGATCACGACACAGCAGCACAGGCTGGGAGGCAGTGCAGGCATTGCCATGCAGGGCTGAAGCGTTTCCACGTTACCATTTCCCTTCTGGCCCCACCAACTTGCTATATGAATTTCTGCAACTCATCTGAACTTAAAGTTGGAGTTTACCCATCTGTAACTCCGATGTAGTAATAAATTATGAGTAGAACCTGAATTACAGCAAATTTGCCCCTGCTTTTCTCTTTGCACTCTGATCCTAATTTCTACAAACATGTTTCTAGTTCATAAATATTCACAGAATAGCTCATGTAAACAAATTTTGTCTACGTGTTATTCATGCACTGTTTGCTTTGATTGTGCAAGTTCCTCTATGTGTTACTTATGGTGGGTGAACGCTCATAAAAGTCACATACTATTACTTCTGGTACCTGACTGGGTGACTGAATTTTCTAGACAGGAATATAACAAATGACAAACGGGAGATAATGAATAGCAAGTAACAAATAACAAACTATACAGAATGAATATTTGGAGGAATAATTATTTGTGCTGAAAATCATGAAACTTTTAGGATTTGCTGGCATCTTTTCTCCCAGACAAACTGGTATTCATTTGAAAGCTCATGAATGATAGATAATCTCATCTCACAAATAATGACAGTTCAAACCTCAATTAAACAAGCTCCACAAAACCCCTGGGAGATAGGAAGTAATAATAGTTTTATATTACTAAAACTGATACGTGAATATTTTCCCAAAGAAGTTTGGCATTTGAGGAGTATTTCAATACCATTGAAAGAAAAGCGCTACTGCAAATGAGGGAAAAATACCATTATTGTATTTGTCAGATTCCAGCATGCAAGAAAATTAGATGAAGGACACTCAAGACACCAGCTCTGGTGGACTGATTAAGGAAAACAACATCATTTACTTGTGGCAGGTCAGCCCAGAACCTCTTCCAGACTCAGTGAATCCTACAGTTACTTGAGAGCCTGCCAGGCCATGGAGCAAATGCCAAAAATTCCTTCTCACCATGTGTGAGTTAAATCATAGTTAAATGATTAACTATAGGCACAAAGTGCAGATAACCTGCACCTATCCAGCTTGTCCGGAGAGAACAACACCTGGTTTCTGTTGTAGTAGTTATGGATTTATAAGCAGGTCTTACAGAATTCATTATTTGCTATTTGTACTAAGGTAGCCAGTCTCCAGGGCCATGCAAATGCCCAAGGCACATTTCTGTCTCTTTGATGGTCCAGTTCATAGCTGTATAGTGCTGATAGCTCAAGTCCTAACCATGGTCACATTTTTCTGATTCTGCATGTACCTCAGATGTCTATGGAAATGTTGCATTACCCAGAGTATGCACACCACAGGAGGAACCCCACAGTACAAGTTCCTTCACAGATACAGAACACGATGTTTATCTGAGAGGACTTTATGATCAAAGCATAAAGTTTATAGGAGCTCAGTTTTCATCATGCTCCACTACTTTAGAGTTTGAAGTGATGAAGGACGGATGATGTAGTAGACCAAAGCTTCCTGCAATCCTCCCAGTAGCCCTTATGTTGGAGCACCTTGAATGCCAACCTGCTACACTCTTACTGTATACTTTTTCCCCAGAAGGTAATAGGGAACTTCTTTACCCACCATATTATCAGTTCCCCGGTTTGTGTGCAGAGGTTCTATAAAGCATCTACAATGCTCCAACCTGGTTTTGGCCATTCTGTAATGAAATTGAGAAAAAAAGCTTTCTTATTTAAGGCAACAAAAAAAGCAAGCATCCAGACGCCCTCATCTTCTAAATGCATGCTTGAGCACACAAATGCAAGTCTGAACTGCATCTTTTTTCGGGCACTCAGGGAGGAGAGAAAGAACACAAATGCTTGGTGGGCAGAAGGCAGTGACAAATATTGAGACTGAAGCTGGTCTCCTTCATGCCAGTGTTAATCTGAAATAAACCGGTGTTTATGCTGATACGAACAGGATCTGGATTAGGCGTGTTTTCTCTACAGCTTTCGGTCTTTTTCATCCTGCTAATCAAAAATCTGTTCTCTGTGCTGCTGTATTAACAATCTTGCCCCAAAACCCAAGGAAGAGTTTCTGCAGCCTAATATTTGCCCAAAAGACAAGGATATAACCTTTGGATTAGCAAGATGACTTGTTAAACTAGATCAAGAAAATCCTGCTGGCCTCACAGAGCTAACAGCAGCTCACATTCTGATGCACCGTCAACTCTCACGAGCTGGTTCTCCCTTTTCCCTCTTTCCCCAGTAGGTGAGCATGCTTAACAGCCTTCAAAGCAGCCAGGCTTCTTCCTTTCTTTCTTTTTGTAGGTAATGCTGCCCGTTCTCAAAGTACAAGAAAAGCTGGGGTAAGTTCCTATTAAGCCAACACAGCCCTTCTTAAAATCTCAAGGCATCAGTGCTCCTACCCTCTTGAACCTTTCATACTCTTAACAGCTTGTGTTTTTCACTTTTCTTTTACAGCTGGAGTTTTTGAAAACTTACTTTTTTTTTTTTCCTCCTGCCTGGAGACATTTTTCTTCCCAGAACGTTTAAACTCCCTCGCACTGCAGGGTAAAGGATCTGATGCATGTTTGCAACTTTATCAGTATATTGTCATGCTTCTTTGCCAGTCCAGCACGCACTAGGAAAAAAAGCTTAGAAATGACAGAAAAATCTGTGACATAGTACCTGGGAAGAAAGCACCTTGTGTTTCCAGGGCTGTGCTGGGAGTTAGATCCTACAGAGGTCTAGTCCTTTTTCTGGCATTGATTTCTGCTCTGACCTTTGGCCAGTTGTTAAATCCCTGATTTTGAAAGGTGCTGAATGACTGCCACTAGGTAAAATCCCTTTTTTTTAACTGAGGTCAGTAAGAGCTTTGCAGCTGGAAGCTAGGATTTCATCTACTCACTTCAGTTGCAGCTGTGGGTGTTCCAAAAATCATGCAGCTGGGGAGGGCAGACTTGGTAAGGGGAAAGGTTAAGTCAAAACTAAGTTGGAAGCAGCTTTAGCTGTGTTTAGTTACTTCAAGATATGATTCTGCCCCAAATGTGGTCAGACAGATTAGTGACTGATCCGATAAAGTAATGAATTACTTGTCGGTAAAAGCTGTGCCGTGGAGTGAATGATTGATTATAAATGAAACACAAGAGCTTAGTACCTGACGTAGGTCTTGTTAACAGGGGAGATTAAGTATTATCACATGATGCCACACCACAAAATAAGGCCATACGAAGTGGCATGCATTGCTCTGTCTTTTGTGGGATGTCATCCACAGTTTGTCAGTGTGGGTACAGTACCATTTATTAGGCAATGGATTCCATTTTGAAGTTTGAAATCCAAAAAAATGAAGTATCATCTGGAATATTCCACGGGCAGAAAGAGGTCACTGAAATCTAATTAGAAATAATAATAATTCAGTTGAAAGCTGAATTTCACATTTTTCTGCAGCCAAATACTGTTTATCTACATCTTCTTTCCCTTACATGTATGGAGCAGTGGAATGACCCTCAAGACAAAATAATATAAACCAAAGCAGCCTCAAATCTTGTAAATTAGTGTCTTGCATTTAGTGCCAGAACAATGCTTAATTCAACCAAACATCTAAATATATATTTTTATCTATAAGCTTCTTTGGCATTAAAATGACTGCATATACTGAAAGCTAAGAATAAGAGAAACTGCATTTCTGGATGAAGGCTGAGTGGAACTGAGCTACAAGCGATGAGAGGGGACTTAATGACAGCTGACTGAAATACAATGAACAATGCTGGAGAATGGATATAACAAAAGGACACGCACCGGCCAACACGGTAGCTGGGCTGTCTGCAATAAACTGGCTAAAATATACACTTCCTGCTACGCGCCAAAAGATAGGAACTTTAGAGTATCAGGAAGCAAATCTCAGCCGGCATAAATTGTCATAGCTCAGATGACTTCAGAGTTGCTAAAATGATTATGCTAGTAAAGAATTAGACCCTACCTGCTTGCCTAGTTTTTCATCTCGGAGAAATCAGACAGAGCCTTCACAAACTACAGAAATGAGAACACTTCCCACATCCACATTTAAATGCATCTTCTTTGCCCATCCCCTGTTATAAATAGAACTGGATGACATTTTTCATTCACATTGCTTGTCAATAAAAAAAATGGCCTTTCAGTTTTTTTCAGAATATTCTAGCCCTGTTGATGTTTTGATTTGTCTAGGCTTTATTTCACCATGCTCTCTCAAATAAAAATAAAAGCAACCTCTCCTCCACACAGACTTTTTTTTTAGTCTCTGCAAAGTGAAAAGGTTTTAGTTTTTCACAAACGTTTAGTTTTTCTCATCATCACAACATGATGTAGGACATTTTCCTACGCTTCCCTAATCAGACAGATCATAAATGTAATTCCAAAAGCGACCGAACATTTAGATAGTTAACTAGGCCTAGGCTAATTTAATCATTAGCAATTGATGATTTAAACTGGCAGTTTCTAGTGGGGATGTTAGTTCATATCAGATATCAGGAGAAAAACTGACTATGTGATCAGATTCTGGCTGAGGTGAAGTTTTCTTCCTTGATGCCTGGAGGGCTGGCAGTCCCAGATATAAAGCAGCAGAGAAGAGAGATGATAGATCTGACCCTGAATAGTATTTCAGATCAATTCTTTGCAAGACTTTTATTTTTTAAAAAGTTAAGCTGCCTTATCTTCTGACCAGCTCTAATTACAAATCTCAGTTGTGTTCAGAGCAGAATCTGTTCTGTAAACTGTTTTCTTCTAAAAACAGCTTTAGCAGTTTTGACTCGTCTCCTTGAAAGCTTGAGTTTTCTGTTTTGGTATCTTTTTGTCTTCTTCGTCTTTGAGCTATTCTTCACAATTTCTTTGCCAGAAGAATATTCACATCTTTTCCTTGCTGTTTCCCTAAGTCTGTGCCTCTCCTGATATGTCTCTATAATTATTTCCTGGCCCTTAGAATATGGGAGATGTAGCAGAGAGTCACCTGGGAGAGGCTCTCCACGGGAAACACAACTCCTGTGTGATGGGGAGGTGTGACAACAATATAGATGAAATTGCATTGAGTGATACAGGAGTGTGTGCACGCACCACCTGCAGATGCTGGGGGCAGGGGCATTCTCCATTGCCCCATCCTTCCTCACCACCTCCCAAGCAAACCTGTCCCCTCTCAAATTCCCAGATTAGCATGGCTGGCAGTACCAGGAAAATCTCCATGCTTGTGGAATTTTGTAGATTTTGTAGGTTCAGCCTAGTTCTTTCTCAGGCTTTTCCTTTCTATTAATGGGAGGATGTTTGGGATGAGTTTTCCCTCAACACACTCAGATCAGATTTTGTTTTATCCTCAGTATCATTTAATTGTTTCCCTTCCCATGCTCCTACTCCCTCAAGCTCCTTGCATTATTCTCGTGTCCTCTCTGGCATCCATGATTCCTCCCCATTTAACATCAGCTGCAGTGTTTATTAGGGTGCCTTTACTCCCAGTTTCTGAATCATATACAGTGGGGACCAATACCGTTTGCTCCACTGCTGTAATGGACAGTTTACCTAAACCCACACCTTTGGTCTTTGTCCTCCTTTACCAATTCTTAGCAAGAGTTCAGAGACATGTGTTTGACAGCCTCAGAGGAACCTCTCTGCTTGAGTTTTTCAGAAAACATTGCACGATTTTCATGAAATATGGCATTCATATCTTGCTTTTTAGTCCCATCGAAAGGAAAGGGGTGGCAATGGATACGCATAAGAGAGACTGTGGCAGGAAGCATCCATGCTTTTTTTCACACTGCAAGGAGTTATGGGGCATGAAAACAAAAAGAAACTCAGTATCTAAAAGGAATGTGGAAGTAGAGCTCATTCATGTACAACGATGACTGTCCTAGAGAGGAGCAGATACGCATCAGTGTGAAGGCAGGAGGCCTGGAGGCAGGCACACCTCCACTGAGCCTGCCCTAGGAGCGATGGCATGTCATGGGCATCAGTGAGAATGCCTCGCCCGGAGGGGAAACCTACTGACCAACACCGAGTCACCATCTCTGTGAGAGTGCTGACTTTGACAGCAAGACTAAACTTTCATTGTACTTGGTTGATAGAAACTCCTCAGCTTCGTTTTGGTATATCGAGTGTCCATGCCCAGGTGCTGGCAGCGGGATCTGCAGGGAGGTCTCTGTGAGGAGAGGCTGGGGCTGCCCCGTGTCGGACACAGCTGGTTCCAGCCGGTCCCAGCCGGCTCCAGCGGCCCCACCGCAGGACACAGCCCAGCCCCTCAGCCAAGCTGGGGGCGCCTGGGGGAAACCAGGTTTCAGCAAGGGCCAAAGGCGGCACAGGCAGAGGAGGAGGAAGGCAAGGAGGGAGCAGCAGCAGAGGGAGCCCGAGGGCGGAGGAGGAGGAGGAGGAGGAGGAGGAGGGCAGGAGGTGCTGCAGGCCCGGAGCAGGGATCCCCTGCAGCCCTGGCGAGAGCCCGCTGGAGCAGAGACCCACCCTGCAGCCCGGGGAGGGCCCCACGCCGCAGCAGGGGGATCTTTCCTGCAGGAGCTGCGGCCGTGGAGAGCCCAGGCGGGAGCAGGTTGTCCCTGAAGGACTGCAGCCCGGGGCAGGGCCCGCGCTGGAGCAGGGAGACGTGTGAGGAGGGAGGAGCGGCCGAGAGGGGCTGGGATGGACGGAGCGCAACCCCCATCCCCACCCCCTGCGCCCCTCGGGGGGAGAGGAGTCGGGAGTGAAGGGGCGAAGCTGGGAATGGGGAAAAGTCAGGGTAGGGGGGAGGTGTTTTAGTTTTTGTCTATGTTTCTCACTAGCCAAACCTATTTTGATTGGCAATAAATTAAATTAATTTTCCCCAAGTCAAGTCTGTTTTGCCCGTGATGGTAACTGGTAAGTGATCTCCCTGTCTTTATCTTAGCCCATGACCTTTTCCATTCTATTTTCTCCCCCTTGTTCTGTTGAGGAGGGGGAGTGAGAGAGCAGCTGGGTGGGAGTTTGGCCCTTAGCCAGGACTAACCCACCAATGTGTTATTCATCTCATATTTAGGAGCAGAAAAAGCTTGATTTACCTTCCTCCAAAAGCCTCATAGTCTCAAGCTAGGCAGCAAGCATCACCCCAGGCTATGAAAAACAGGAAAATGAGGAACTGAGGGGGCGGGGAATCAGTCTAGTTGTGATGAGCAAATGGAGGGAAGAGCAAACAAGTCCAAGGTCACGGCTTGCCTGGTTCATCCAAGAGGGCTTAGCTCCTCTTGCAAACCCTCTGTCAGACTATCAGTCCCAATCCGTTCAGAGTAATTCTGCTTTACCTTCAAAAGCCAAAGTGCCTATTGTTATTGCGAATGAAAGATGGGAGAAAAAAATAAAATTGTTGCTAATACTGAGGTGAGTTGGTTGGGCATAACGTAAAAGATGTCCCTAAAAAGGAAACAATTCAGAGAACAGTGTATCCTTGCTTAATTCTGTTTATTCTACATCTGAAAGGACAATGTTTGCACTTTGCCTGCACAATGTTAAATAGGTATGTGAGAATGTATACCAAGTCATGTCCCAGAGGTCATCATTGTCTCCTCAGGGATACTTCAAATACTTCAGATGTAATGTGAAATCATAGAATACCTATTATTTCAGCCACTGGGAGACTTGTGTTGATGGGTTGGAGGATCCTGATGCTTTCCCATATCGCTTAGTGACATACTTGGTGTCGTGGTTTAACCCCAGCCAGCAGCTAAGCACCACGCAGCCGCTCCCTCACTCCCTGCCCTGCTCCCAGTGGGATGGGAAGAAGAATCGGGAAAGAAGGTAGAACTCATGGGTTGAGATAGGAACGGTTTAATAACTAAAGTAAAATATAATATTAACAATAATAATAATGAAATATTATAATAATAGTAATAATAGTAATGAAAAGGAATGTAACAAAAAAAGAAGAGGGGGAAAAAAAAAGAAAAAAAAACAGTGATGCACAATGCAATTGCTCACCACCCGCTGACCGATGCCAGAGCAGCGATCCGCCCCTCCCAGCCAACTCCACCCTGTTTATATACTGGGCATGACGTTCTATGGTATGGAATACCCCTTTGGCTAGTTCGGGTCAGCTGTCCTGGCCATGCTCCCTCCCAGCTTCTTGCACACCTGCTTGCTGGCAGAGCATGAGAAACTGAAAAAAATCCTTAAGATAAGCGCTACTTGGCAACAACTAAAACATCAGAGTGTTATCAACATTATTCTCACACTAAAATCCAAAACCCAGCACCGTACCAGCTACTAAGAAGAGAGTTAACTCTATCCCAGCCAAAACCAGGACACTTGGAAAGAGAAATCTCTGTGTTGCTACCCAGCAGTCACAAGTATTTACGCATCTGTACAAGCAGGTGTGGGGTTAAATCCCATTATACATATTATGCAAGGCAAGTGAACAGACCAAGACATATTTGTTTCCTAACTCCATAATTAGGCTCCCAAATGAGTGACTGCTGATTGCTTAGCACTTTTTAAAGCCTTAAGGCTGCAATTTTTGCAAAACTAATGAAAGTGGTTTCAGGGGAACTTTACAGCTTGCACAGAATCTGAAACATTGTAGTCCTCAGGAATTTTGTTCCCTCTAACCAAAAGCAAAGATCTGGATCCACAGAAAGATAAAATGTAAAAATGATTCAGAGAAGCTACAGAATCTTTAAATTTGAGGCCAGCATATAGGGCTCAAAAAAAGAGTGGCTGACAGAATGTAAACTTGAGTTTTAATTTCTAGATATCCCGAATATTAATTTAGTCTATGATTTTCTCACTTTGATTTATTTAGTCACACGTTTTTCATGGACATTGACCTGGAAAGGTTTAAACAGGTATCTTTCTATCTCAGGACAGATATAGCAGAGTAGGAGACCTAAGCAGTTTCAGTGCTGTGTTTAGTGACTCACGTTTCCTTAGAATTGCAAACCTACCATTTTAGCCAAAAAGGGGCACATATCCCTGATATTTAGACTTGTGAACTGTAGTGAACCGCAGAGGTCATGTGTTGCAGATTTTTCTTTCTTCTGCCATGTCAAAAATAAAAACCGTAGCATGTTTTGTTTTGGCATTCATTTATTTATTTTTTGACAACTCCAGAAGTTAAGACCAATATTAACACAGGAACTGCCAGACTGAATCAGTCCAGCAATCTCTCTAACTCAGTTCTGTCTCCAGGGAAGACCAATGCTGGAATAGGAAGGTACAAAAAGCCCTACAGCAGGCAGTTACGGAATAAATTGCCTTCTTTTTCAGTATATGTTATAATAAGAAGGATATCAGTGATATCTAGCCAAGGGTCTGTATATTCAGTAGAGTTATCCCCTGCCTTATTTTTGTCACCAGTGTTCCTGGAAATTAAAAGAAAGAACGCAAATGAGAATGCCCAGTGCAAGTGCCTCTGACCTTTGGAAATAATTGGATGTGGATCCAAACCTGGCAGCCCTATCGTGTACTAAAGCCTCTCAAAATCATCCTATCCATCAGCTAGACAAGGAAAGAGAAACATGGAAGAAAAGGTCACATTAGCAGGAAACAGCTGGCATGATTCCACGAGGTTCATTTCATTTAGTGGGACCAGTTTCTGCTTTTCAAATTCCAAATCCATGCCAAAACTAGATGGCACAAACATGCACAGAATTTCACACTTAGATATATACTGTATCAGGGTGACATTTCAGAAATGATATGCAAGGAGTTACACTCACATGACTGTAAATAATAGTGGTCCAATTCCCCAGAGATGGCACTAAACTCTTACTACATCCTCTGCAAACACTGCCACAAGACACTGCAGATTGGCTCTACAGTGTACACACACATAAACCACCTTGCTTTAGTAGAAAGGCTGAAGATTTATTAGAGGAAAAGATTATAATGATGCAGTTTAAACACTACTAACTAAACAGGAATTGCAGGAATTGATGGGAAAAATATCAGCTTAGTAAGAGGCAAGTTCTTCCTTCATCATACTGACAGCAGTGCTTCTACCATCACAGAAAAATCTTTTTTGTGTTTCCACAGCTGTTTTCTTCTTGGGCTTTTAAAGAAAAGGGATTTCCTAAACCGCTAAAGATCACCTGTGTACCCCAAAATATTCCTTCTATTTTTGGAGCTGGTACATGAAGCATTGAGTAATGAGCCACAAATCTTCTGGAAGAAATCCATGGATAGCAGTGTGGAGATAGCTCAGAAGACTTTACAGCTGTATTACTGCTGGGGTGCAGACACTTGGAGGCCTTCTCCAAGGCCAGAATATTCATTGCAATGGGAATCTTGCATGCACAGAGCTAAGCCCTCCTTCAGCCAGCTTGCACTCTGAACCGACAAGGTGTGAGAGGAGGAAGAACAGAAAAGTAGATCAGGAGAGCATCAGATAGACAGCAAATCTTCAGGAGGCTTGCCAGTATATCCCATTGACTGCATTACTTCCCATCACCAAGGCAATTTATTATGCCTTTTTCCAGCAACCCATTTACAGGAAAGTCCTGAGTGCAGTGGGGCTATCTATGTGTGGGGACTAGTTCTGTTCTCACCACAGCTAGTCATAAATGGTGAGAAACCTCCCAGATCAAACTCCCCATTAAGAAATATGAACTGAAGCTTGAGATCTTCGTCTAAACAACTCTGATTTTCCAGACGAGTTGTAGGCAAAAGAATGAAACCAAACTCAACCATCTCAGAGCATCCTTTGCAAAACTCCTTGGTTTTGTCTTCCTGACCTGGTATTATACAGATCAATGGATCCAAATACTTAGAGGTCCTTCAGTGTGGACCTCCACAAAACCTAGCTGTTCCACCAGTCTCAAAGAACTGCTTCAGAATGATAACTGCCCCATCGCTGCAGACAGAGAAAAAACACCTCCAAAAGAAATCTACAAATGTCATTTTTCAGCAGTGGTACTCACATCACCTTCCTCCCCAGACTTGAACCCAACATCTCTTAACAAATAAAGACAGACTCACCAAAATTTTATCTGCCACACACCTTTCTGAACACCAGAAATTCTCCCCACAGCAGCTTCCTGATAAGAGGAGATATCTACTCTTTGGTTCCCTCAATTAAAAAAATTCTCCTTTTGCACTAGACCCTGGGGATTGAGTAGTGTGTATTCTCAAGGAAATTTCTCAAGACCAGTCTATAGAGTTAAGGTTTGTTTGGTTCTGTGCTGGTTTTTTTTTTTCCCCTTTCCACAAATTGTTTGGAGACAAATCAGTCTCAGGAAATGTTGATATGTCTGAAGACACTTTACAAGCAGAAAGAAATTCATCACATTACTTGCTCTGAATCATTCACTCAACTCGACAACTTGGAGTTCATCCAAAAGGTCCACGCTCCATATTGTGTTCAGGAGCAAACATTCTCTACAGAAATGTTTTTGCATGTTAATGACTCATTTGCCTTCAGTAACCAACTACACGTGTCTATAGAAATCACACCCAGTTTAAGATTCAGTTGCCTAACAGCTTTAATGCAACAACATACATCATATTTTCAGATGCAGCAATCTGTCTCATCCCAATTCTGAGACTGCTAAGAACATCCTTACTAGGTCTATAAATCACAGTGCAGGTGCAGTTATCTGTCACACAAAGGCTGGACTGGAGCTGTGTGAGCTTCTCTTTCACAGCGCTGCCAATGCACCTCAGAACCGACTCCCAGGTAGAGTGTTATAGAGTCAAATATATTTAAATATTTGATTCTGCAGATGTCAAGAGGTCAGGATTTTCCTCCTGGGTTTTCTTCTAAAAGAGAATTCCTGAAAAGGAATCTGAAAAACCTGATCTGCAAAGCATTTCAAATCACAGTGTGTTCTGACAGAAAAAGTTTTCATCAAGCTTTTTCTGATCTCCTTTGGTGTTTGCATACTTGTGTATCTCTCTTCTTAATATGTAAGCGTGTTAAATTTTTATAAGTTAAAATGAATGTTGCTGTTAAGGACAACTTCCAGGCCTCCCTCAGGTAGGCTGGCAGCTTGCAAAGCCAGCTTTATTCTGGCCTATTTATGGAGCATTTTCATTTTGATTTATTATTATCTGTGGTATTTAAGCAGGACTTGTTCCAAGCAAGTCTGTGAGTCTGGACTTACTGCACTTAGAGGGAGCAGGTGGAGAAAGGAAACAGTGAAATCTGTCACCAGCTAAGTTAATTCAAGCGGGAGATCTGCAATTTCTGATTACTCCACACATAAAGGAAATCCAGTCTCTGAGATTAATGGTTACAAATACTTCTACGGATATCAGACATTTAAGAAAAGACCTCACTAGGAGATAGAAGTGCTGGGACAACAGATAAGCCCTGCGAAGGATGAAGTACATAATACTGAAGAAGAGGTGAAAGGAACAGAGAGGCTTTCAGCCCAACTGGATGTTTTTCAGCGTAGAAACAGTACTTCAGGATTTGTGAAAAACTGAAGAAAAGAAAAAAAAGCTGATTCGTGTGCACTGGAAACATAATTTTAAGCACCACCTAGTGAAAATGCCCTCTGAAGTATAAGGGAATCCAAACAATCCCATTGATGCCTGGACTAGTATAAGCATAACTGTTCATTTTCCTAGTTCTTCCTTACCTGCTGCATATCTGCACAGTGAACTCATATCACCAAGAGTGAGAGACAAATATTAAGATCTGAGCCAGTGCACCAGGACAGAAGGACCAGTCTGCACCAGTCTGCAGTCTGTCCAACCCAATAAGAATGACATGTTTGAGCTTCCATGATACTGACGCTTTTCCCACATTACAATCCCTGGCACAGCTGCCCCAGTACAAACCATTAGCACAGACAGGCCCAGCTCTGGCTTGTACAAAGTTTACAGCTGCTCCCATTGCAGAAAGTAGCAGAGCTCGCATCATGTCAGCTGCAGCGGCTCAAGCCATTGCAGCTTTACTAGTGTTTTGGAGTGGTGCAGTTTAATGAGCCGATGGTGGCCAGCTGCTAATACCAGGGCAAAGCTCTAGCATGAGCAGCACCTTCCTTTTGAAACAATGCAAAAAAGCGGTTTAAAAATAGAGAAAATAAAGCTGGATTGATGAAAGAATAGTCACTAGGTCAGCAGTATGTTCTCTCCAGTCATGAGTCTGCACTTCTTTTGTGCAGGCGAAGCTCCTGCTTCCAGAATCAGGGTTCACTTCATCACTTAACTCCTTCCAGTCTTAGATCTCTCTGTTTTTCCTCAGGTGTTTGTTGTGTATCAGCAGCCAAGCTCGGAACTGAATATTCAGACGGTATTTTGCTTAGAGTAAATATCTAGAAATAGGGATACATAAACTAGATTTGTACTAACAAATTAAAGGTGCATAGGACCATTCTCTGGCACTGAGGCAACTGGGCATTGAAAGGGCTACTCTAAAGTGTCCAAACTACCTCACTCACTCACCCTCCAGGAAAGTGTAGCTGCCTGGAAACTGCATGTTGGGAATGGTTGCTTGCCTGTGCTAACTCCTGAGCTGTGATGAGGAAAGGTTTGGGACAGTGCTAGTTGACTGTCCCCTGCTAAAAGGATACCAGGAACAATTCCAACAATTTAACAAGGTAGGCCATTGAGTTTCAGTGCCAAGGGACATTTCCTGGCTCCGTTTAATTTGCTAGCATAGACGTAGTCCCAAATTCTCAATTCTTGATGGACACAGGCTTGTGTGTCACGGTGTGCCTTGGTTGGCGGGAGCTCGATGCTATTCTACTTTAGGAAGCAGTGCTGTGCTCAGCCTACACCGAAGACTGAGCTCCCAGTCCTGTACATCACTTCTGCAGGGGGAAGGGTTTACTCTGGTCCAGCTGTAGTCTGGTCCTGAGGGCTGAAAGCTCAGTAATGGTAGGAGTACATAAGGGAATCTTCCAGAGACTGCCTTTTGGTTTGGTTTCACTGAAATGAATCTGGTTTACACACTTGAGGACTGCTCTAGTATTCAAAACATAGGGCAGTAAATGGGGATGATTGGAAGAATTGCTTCAATACTTCATTTCAGATCCTAATTAAAGTGCTAATGCAGAGACACGTATACACATTCAGGTCCAATTAAAGGTGGTCACTTCCTGAATTTTTGTGCCTAATTTCAAGTGTTCTTGTTTCAAGTTATGATCAAACTCTTTGTTTTTCTTCATTCTTGATGTATTCTGTTATGATCAAACTCTTTGGTTCTTGGTGTATTTTTTTTTCCTTGTAAAACACTGTTGATGGTAAGACATGTATAAGCCTGATTGATCATACACACTTCAAAAAGCAAAATTTGTATACCTGTAGAACACTGCATTGCTGAGTTCACCTTTGCTATGCTTGATTATTGATACGTAATTATTAATCTAAGCTGTTGTATCTTTCTCTTGACAATGTAAAAATAGCTTTTTTGAAAAGCGTTTTTCAGCTCTTGTAGGAGATTTGACAACTAGACAGAGACGGTACGGCTCACCCAATCTGTGGGGCAGTAATTCTTTGTTTTGATACCATATACGAACAAAAACAAAAGCCCCACTAAGTAATTGACAAGGTCAGCTATTTTTTTCATGCAAGGAAATCCCATAAACAATTCTCTGAGAAGGGTCTGTCAGGGTTGGAAGATGTCTCATTGTTGATAAGGAAAAAGGGCATAACTGCTTTCTGACTTTCTAATTGCAAATGCACGGTGAACTGGCAGTGCTAACAGGGGCTTACAGACCCCTTACTGACACGTTTTTGGAAAATAAGCATTCAGTTTTGATGTACAGCTTGCTCCATGACAGTGCCTCAGGAGTGTACGGATGGAGCTGCTCTCTTCCAAGATCTAACTCCTTGACTGCCTGGCAACTGTCATGGGTAAGAGGCTGCAGCCCTGGTGGAAGGAAGCACCTGCCAAAAAGGCTGATGCTTTCCCCTGACCATGAAAACTTCTATTAAATTATTACTATAAAAATATGCAATCAGGGCAAGAAAGGTGTGCATACTTCAGTCTCTGAGGCACAGGTTGAAAGTCCTGTCTGTCAACCGACTATTCTCTAAACTGAAAGGGTGGCTCAGATTATGGGGCTTATTTTGCTTCTTGGCTCCTTGGTCACTTTTTCAGGTCACAGTTGTGAGGTTTGTTTCTGCAGGCATAAAAGGGAGAATAAAACATTGTAAATGACAGTTGTCACTTATAGGTTGCACTCGATGATCTTAAGGGTCTTCTCCAACCTAGATGATTCTATGATTCCATGATTTCCCTCTGGTAGCCTTCAGTATCACAAGATTCGCAATAAAATTCTGAAAATTATATGTTTAATTTTAAGTTAATTTCACCTCTTTCCATGCTTACAAATGATCAGACACTTCAGTGATTCTCTCATTTTAGAGTTATCTTCCTATGTAGTCTATAGTCACCTCTGCAAGACCAAATTTTCACCCAGGCATGTTCTTCTAGAAACTACTTAGCACATCATTTCTGCTTGGAAATAATAAATACAGTCCTACTGAGTGGAATTACTCAGAGTAGTAAGCCCTGAAATTGGTAATAAGTGTTTGCAGTTTCACACCTAAATCTTTGTAAGACTGGATATGTCATTCACAGTAGAACAGCCATCTACATCTCCGGGGGCTGCGTGAGATAAATGCATAGCAGTTTATGGTTGGGGTTTTTTTCCAGAAGGCTTCAATTTACTACTTCTCCTGGGAAGAAAACAGCATTTTCAAAGGCACAAAGAATGTGCAGACGCCCATCTCTTATTGATGTCTTTGAAAGTCGCCATTTAAGTAGGATGATTTGCTTAATAGCCATATTTTACTTGATTCTTTATCAATTGGCTTCATTAAGTCCTTAAAAACATTGCCTCCTCTTAGAATTAATTCTGAACAAAAAAAAAAGGGCCAGGGCATTTCAGTCATTACCTCTCAAAATACCGCAGTCACATTAATGTAAGCTACACTGTTTTCAGCCGTTACTACAGAACACTGAAGTTTATTTTTATAAGGTTGCTAGGCAGTTAAACCACCTTGAAGGAAAGGAACTATCTGTGTGAAAGCATGTACAACAAAGTTATTGATGGAATACTAAATAAAAAAAGAATACACGAGAGCTAAAACTGGAGATATTTACTGCCGCACTGCTGTTGTATTCCAGCAACACTGACATTTCAGTCTGCAGTTTTCAACAGCCACTGCAATATAATTTAAGCCCCAAAATCAAAACTGTCAGCGCTTTTGGACCCAAGAGATGGGGAAAAAGTTGATTTTAAACCAGCATTTTTCTTTCCTCCAACTTTCTAAGTCTCACAAATACACATAGTAAGTTGCACTTAGTCTTCCTCTTGGAAGAGGGATTCCTCACTATCTTTGATGCAAAACCACGAGAATAATTTAGGTGTAAAGGGACCTCTAGAATTCATCTACTCCAGCCTCTTGTGTAAAGCATGGCCAGCTTTGAAGCAAGATCTGGCCTGAAAACTATCTTGAGCACCAGAAGTCCAGCATTGTCTTGAATCAGAAGGGCTGTAATTCACATGGGTATTGTCCACTTACAAATCTCCTAAATCCCATGGTTTTTCTCCTTTTGACATACTTCTTTTTGACCTCCTGTCTGTGCAGAGCATATGGGAATATTAATTCTGGGCAAAGCAAGCAGGAAAAAGCATTGCCATCTACTCTGTTCCCCAGCCCCAAATTTATATACATTTACAGTAAGACACATGAAAAAAAAATATCCCCTTTCCCCAGACCAGTTCCAGTAAGTTCTCACAGTTCTTTGCTGCAAATAACTTGAGTTAAGGGACCATAGTTCACATCTAATATTATATTTGAAAATAAATCTACTAAAACTTGGCTGAAACGCTCGTAGAGGACTATTTTGAATACAACAGTAATGTTTTATGTAACAAATGTTTCCAAAATGGAAAATATAGAAAGTTTAATTTTTAGTATTTTTGTGACTTTTTAAATGAAAATTCTTCATTGAAAGCCAAACATTGAAAAGAGTTCATTATCAATGTTTTAAATTAAAAACAACTTTAGTTTTTTTATCCATTAACAAGATTCATAAAAAAGGCAAGACCCAAGGTGTAGGGCTGGTCTAGAATGTAATCTTTGCTTGGGATTTTTGGCTGTTAATGTATCCTCAAGTCAGGTTTTCAAATTTTCAGGTCCTCAGTTGCTTTAATGTTCCATGGAAGTCAGTGGAACAAAGCAGTGTGACGATTCCATAAAGGTAGTTCTAACTTTGCCTCTTGTTATTTAAATAAATTAAAAACCAGAAAAAGTGAGGGGAGCAATGAAAGATTTATTTATCTTTTTTAATAATCCCAGGAGTCTAAGGTGTAAATCTTTTAAAGGAAAAACATCCCCTAATGCAAGATGCAGTTTAAAATGAAAAAAACTTGGCAGCAGTTTGTGCTCAAAGTGCTGCATATACATTTTCTGGTTACAGCTGAGCAGATAAGCCCAGCTCCTACGGAAATGAATAGGAGCTGGCACATAAGTACCTGTAAGAATCCACACCGCAGCCCATGATAAAACATCTGGTTTATCATCGGCAGCAGAACCAGTAGAATTAAGTAATTAATACTTCAAAGTGATACAAAATGTGGCTGTAAATTCTACAGAGCTTTCTATTGGAGACCATGTAAGGACACAATAATAACAGTAAATTGATTCACCTAAACCTTTGCTTTGCATTTGCTATAAGACAGGCTTTCCAGTAAACTACTTCAGCTCTTCTGCGTTAATAATAACTACCTCACTGGCTGCTGAATGAGCCACACTTACAGGCACAGATGAAAAAAAAAGAAAAAAAGAGAAAAGAAAAAAGAGAAATATTGCAGACTTGGGGGAACGTATTCCTTGTTGGAGCTCCCATTTGTTGCAGCTTTATAAAGATATAGAATTTGGGTCAATGTAATACAGCAGATCCATGTAGTGCCTTAATACTATTGTTTTTCTCCTTTACAGCCTGCTGAGATATAAGTGATTGAAAAACTATTCCATTAAAACCAAGTAAATGCATTTCCCCCTGGCTTTACTCTCTCCCCCCACTAAAAAGACCATGACTGGTTTTGGTCTCACAGGAGAATTAACTGCGCAGATTTTATAAAGCTCATTGTGCCAGACACGGCCACTACTGAAGTTAATGTCAAAACGGCTCCCTTTCCACTGTCCCCTCCATCAGGATGGTATCTCACCCATTTAGAGGGCAGCACCGCAGGACCTCTCACCCCAGGGTCCCACAAGCAACCAAGCACCCTGAGCCATGATGCCCCATGCACCTCGGCTGTGGGGTAGGAAAGCAGCAACGGTGCTTGCAGCACGTGGCAAACAGACTGCTTGGAAGAGCCCCAGACTCGGAGGAGGCCTGAGACAAGGTCTCTTCCCAAAGGCGGCTAGCACGAGGACCCTTCAACACCATCTGACGCCCTACACATGCACACACATCCCCCCCATGCACATGCACATGCACATGCACACAATGGTCTTCCTACTATCTGACACTGCACGCAGGCTTCTGTCCGTCTTCCGCATGGATTTGCAACGAGGAAGACTGCAATTTTTTTTTTTACTTTCACGGTGCTCCTTAGCAACCTCCCCTGTTTGGACAGCCCACCCCAATAGTCACTGTGCAATTAGGATTTTATCTGAGTGGATGAGTTCCCTGCTCCGGCTCTGGCTGGTCACTTCTGAGCCATTTCTGCAGCGTTCAGTTCCACGATGAGCCGTGAGTGGGGCAGTTGCAATCTAGCTTGTAAATAGCTATTGTGCTTTCACTGTGATTAAAGTCTCAGCATTTCTGAGGTTTTACAGATTTCATGCAAATATTGATAGTAGTAAAAATAAAAAAAGCTGAATTGTAAACTTCACAGTTCATGAGGTTTTTCCTCTAACAATAAAATCATTTATCTGCGTATGAAGGCAGGTACATTCCTTTCCTCAGAAACAGCCTTCTTTGGGTCTCAAAACCCCTAAATGCCATCAGCTGGAAGATTGAAACAAAAATAAAGATGCAGAAATCTCAAACTTTGCTGCAAAATCTTACCCTAAGGTAAAATTGATCCACTCTGCTGTCACAGAAGCCAAGGGAGGTCAGACAATAATTCCCCAGGTATGAGGCAGATCGTGATTGCTGTGACAACATTCACAGCATGCTGGATTTTGTCTTTATATAGGTTATTATTTCTCTTAATGCCATGCACTACAATCTTTTTAAAAATGTGGCACCTACATCATGCAGAAACTGCTACCTTGTGGGTAGAACCACCAGACTTCATTTGTGTTCTCTGGTCCATCACTGCAGTCACTGTAGCATCAAAAGGCAAAGCAACGGATAGGCGAGGGAGGAGTCCTTTTCTGTGTGTTTGCCAGCTGGAATAAAATGTGAGCCATCTCTCTCTACTCCTTGGGTGATAACACAGGTGGTTGTAGATCTTCATCTTTCCACTTTCTGCTGCAGAGACCACTGGCTTCACAGCCATAAATCGGGCAAGGTACAGCGCTTGACTCTTTCTACCGCTCTGCCATGCCTTTTCTGTAATTCAGATCAATCACTTGAAGTGTCCATAGAGCTAGTTTACTGCTCCAGATGCTGCCAAAGCAAATGAGTCGTGGGCAAAATTAAGGACATTTGGTCACAGGAAGCTGCTGCTCTTGCCTATTGCTTGTAAACAGATCTGGATGTGCCTGTACAAGAAACCTGGTTCTGTGGTTTAACCCCAGCTGGCAGCTCAGCCCTACACAGCCGCTCGCTCACTCGCCCCAGTGGGATGGGGGAGAGTACTGGAAAGGTAAAAGTGAGAAAACTCGTGGGTTGAGATAAAGACAGTTTAATAGGTAAAGCAAAAGCCACGCACACAAGCAAATCAAAACAAGGAATTCATTCCCCACTTCCCATCGGCAGGCAGGTGTTCAGCCATCTCCTGGAAAGCAGGGCTCCATCACGCGGAACGGTTACTTGGGAAGACAAACGCCATCACTCTGAACATTGCCCCCTTCCTTCTTTTTCCCCCAGCTTTATATGCTGAGCATGATGTCCTATGGTATGGAATATCCCTTTGGTCAGTTGGGGTCAGCTGTCCCAGCTGTGTCCCCTCCCAACTTCTTGTGCCCCCCCAGCCTCCTCGCTGGTGGGGTGGGGTGAGAAGCAGAAAAGGCCTTGACTCTGTGTAAGCGCTGCTCAGCAGTAACGAAAACATCCCTGCATTATCAACACTGTTTTCATCACAAATCCAAAACAGAGCCCCATACAAGCTGCTATGAAGAAATTTAACTCTATCCCATCCAAAACCAGTACACCTGGCCATATCTGTTTGCATATAGTTTAAAGACACATGCCTCTTAAAAAAACGTGCCTGGGATGCAGTAGCAATGCAGAAGCCATGCATTGGCCCCTCTGTGTCAAGCTTTCAGCAGGAGTATCTATTCAGTTTGTAAAACAGCCATCAAGCAGCCATAAATGCAAGTAAAACAGTATTTTTCTTTTTTCAGGTATAAAGGGAGGAGCCCTGTGAAAATGTCAAAATGTCACTATGTACCTGATGTCCCCTGCCCCTCCTCAAGCTCTAAACTTCAATGAACCATCTGGATTTCCCCAGGTCAGGCTGGACTATGAATTTCAGGTGGGGCAAATAAAACACTATTAATCACAACATTTTCTTTGTAAAGGACATACCAACTTCCTTTAGTTCCAGGCAAACAATGGGGCAACTTCAGCTCCTGGAAGGGACCCTATGACCCTTTCATTCATGGCCCAGATCTGGTGACAAAATCAGCATTGACAGAAAAATAGGTATTTTCTATGTCCACTGATGTCAGAATCAAGCCTCAATAGCAATTAGATTTATTTTTTTCTCTTCTCATCGGACTTGGCAGACTGAGGATGCTGACTGAAGCCAGCTTTTAGAAAGGAGAGGAAAATAGTTGGCCTTGTCACAACTCACCGGTCGGCCAATGTTCCATGCCATTTATTAATTTTAATCTGGGATGTCCATCCCCAGATGTGAATTTCTGAAAATTCATATATCCTGGCAGTGCTTTCACCAGATTCCTCAGCTAAGATGCTGAAAATAGTGGGGGAAACACATGCCATAAATTAAGTCACTGAATACTAGGCTAGGACTTTGGGAGTTTGCTCAGGTCTATTGGAATATTTATGTAGCACAAAGATGTTCAATAATTCTCAGGGTTTACATATATTACTCCTGAGTCTGACATTCTTGATTTGAGCATAAACATGGGATGTATCTTCCCACAGCCAAAGAAATAATGACTCCAACTGGTAACATGAAATCAGCTCACAGGGCCAGATGCTCAGCCACAGCAAAATAAGATCTGTTTTAATGAAATATGCAGAGTTATGCCATTTTGGACCAAGGCATTTCAGGACTTTAATGTTTGTTAGTATAATATGATAACAGCAAGTGTCTCTGGGCAGCTGGCATAAATTATAGTAGTTTCGACCTTTATGGGATCTGTCTTATGATGTAGATTTTTCTCTAGCTAGCTTTACAAATCCACCACCACTAAACAGAAGGTAAACAGGAGTTTATCCTGCTTCCCATTTTGCCAATGAAATAACCTTCTTCTTACACCTTTAGAAATTAATATAGCTAGAAGTAACATTGGAAGCAGAAAATACTGTTTATTTTCCAGTTCCAGGAAGAGTTCGCAAAGCCACCATCTTAAAAAAAAAAAAAAAGGCAACAACAAAATAACCACCCCAGGTTTTAACTTGTAAACTGAGCACATCTCATATGTAATTAGGGAGCGCAAATAAATTAACTTTATAACCTAAGGGTGACATTCTTAAAGATTATAAATCTTCTGCCTGAGATCTGTTGGAAAGATGAAGACTATCCCAGGAGAAGAGATTAACCTTTTCCTCCCCCTTACACGGAAATATTTAAAACCAGACAAACCACACAGGAACACACTATCTTGTCTTGGAAAAAGATTGACCAGCAAGCTAACCATTCTTCCACTCTCTTAACTTCCTGCTCAAATATCTTAATCTCAGAAGAGTATGCATCCACAAAGGTGTGTTTTTATGTGGTTATGAAATTAATGTTACTCACTGACTTCCTGAATACCATCCACTTACTTATCTTTATTTCTATATAATAGGAAATGACAAGCCCTGAGCAAATCATTACTATTTGATGATTATGAATTAGCTGACCTCAGGCCACAGAGAAAGGTAGCACTGTCTGGCAGACGGCAAGGTGTTGTAGTCAACAAACACATCGTCATGTTCTGATCTGCAGCTGGACATTTCTGCTAGCTTAGTAGTCAGGTGTTTCATCTTTCCAAAAAAGAAATGTTCACCTAAGGAAAAAAGAGGACATCTCTTCCTACACTTAGCAAAGCAATACTATTTGCTAGAGGCTAGCAGTGCAATCAGAGCTTTTCTCTTTTCTGCTGACTGCCACGAAAATAATTTCTAACGCAGGAAACATTAAGAAAGCCCATTTCAAATATAATGGAGCATAGGCTAAATCAAATATCAAGTACTGCACCGTATAAATTCCTGTCTGCTTCCAGAAAACAAGTAAGAGACCACTAACATTTCCCTGAATCCCTACAGGGAATGCAAGGCAGCAGCAACAACAGCTCCAAAGCAGAAGTAAAGTACCTCCAACCTCCCCTCCTTTCTGCTGCTTACACCTTCAACATGTCCAAAGCAGCCCTTTTCCTGCAATTCCTCCTTCCAGAGTTTGGAAGAGACCAAAGAAATAAAACGTGAGTCTGAAGCAGCCCTGTAGGTTTAACCCACTTAAAGGACTAAAATCTAGCCCCTCTCCATCTATTCATATTTTATTTAATCTCTGTTAAT